>NC_133617.1:550368812-550668812 GCF_048593235.1 Sminthopsis crassicaudata | reverse complement strand
GGAAAAGAGAGAGAAGAGAGGAAAAAAAGGTGCTGGGAAACAAAACAATCTAATTCAATCTGATCATTTTATTGTGAAGGAAAGTATGAGGCCAGAAATATTTGACCAACATCAACTTAATTAAATAATTTAAAAGTTTAGTGTATATATAGGTACATATTTAGATATCTTCATAAAACATATGATGCAATAGAAAGGTAAGAAATAGAAATGTTACAAAAAATTGCCGACAAAGATATTTTCAACAGAGAGGATGTATAATATAGGTTATTTTGGAGGATTAGGAATTATGCATCAACCTTAGAACATGCTTAGATGAAAGCACAGAAAACATAATATCCAACTCTAGTTGGAAAAAATGGTGCAAAGTCCCAGGGATGGAACAGGAATAGGGATAGGTCTCATTCACTGGACAGAAATTATTGCAGTTTATTTGAATATATATATATATATATATATATATATATATATATATATATATATATATATATATATATATTTCAAGAGAGGAGAGCAATGTAAAACAAGGGAAGCAGTGCCAGATTTTGAGGCTTTCAATGCAAAAAATAACAAGGTATATGTTCAACCATATACATAGAGATTAGGTTGAGTTCATTACCTCTTTTCTCAACTTCTTGCTGAGTCATTTTTCTTTTTCATTTTCATTTAGGTTTTTAAGAATACAAAGCTGTATATTCTGAGGTTTTTACATTAATTACTAGAATTACAATATCATTTTTGTTCATTTTTGCACTATCTAATAATTAACTCTGGGTTTCTACTCTCATTTATTTTCTCATAAGAATCCATTTTATAATTTTTCTACACATCAAATATTATTATTATTATATGATTTTAAAGATCAAAATTACTTGCAATACTGTTTGTTAACAAGGTAGCAAACAATAAAACAAAACACCTATAACCTTTATTTATTTTTTTTTTATCATACAACTATTTTATTGATTCTCAGGTTCACATGATCTAGCAGTAAATATCTGAAGCATCACTTTGAAAATATCACATGGTCCCAGCACTTACATGCTCAGTTTAACAACAAACTTCATGGACTTGATTTAGGCTGGATTGATGACAGCATGTAATGAACAAAGCAACAACTAGAATGATGTTATTCTGAGTAATGAAAATGTAATCCTTAAAATATAGATATAAATAAATGGCAGCATGGAAGAGTGGCGTGTTTGTTGTTGTCCTTGGTTTCAGGAAAATCGCTGTTTAAATTTGTTCCTTGGCATTTGTTATCTGTATGATCCTAGCTACAATACTACCTGTAACACCCACCTCACAGGATTGTTGTGACACTGAAGAACACCTATAACCTTTATGACTGATGGCTTTTCAACTTTGAAATTTTGGTTTTGTTATTCAATTATATTATTCAAGATATCAGTTGTAGTCTTTTCTTGAAAATTCTCTTCAGATTTCTTCACAAGATGAAGATTAAACCCAGTTCTCATGGCACAAAAAATTCTTAGTTTTCTTTTCTTTTTTCTTCAACTATTACATATTACAGTCTTTCCAGAGTCTTAAACTTCCATTTTCTCATAGACACCTCACAGAATTACAGTTAAACTATCATTACAAGATTCCACTGGATTTTAAAGAGATATTAACAATATCTATAGTATTTGCGGTAAAGATTCTTGAAATTGCTTATTCCTTATAAAACTTATTTGTAAGAAATAGCCAGGTACTAAAGATTTTTGAGCAGAGGAGACAAGACCAGATTACCCCCCCAACACACACATACACACACACACACACACACCCACACACACACACAGAAAATTGGTCTGGTATAAGCATAACAGATAAATCTTCAATGGTATGAATATAGAGGGAAAGAGATTGGTTAAAATTAACCGTGGTGATATCTAAGTTAATAATAATGCTTCTAACAGAGTGGTGATGAAGAAAGTGAAAAGAAAGAGGCAAAAAGAAATGTTAAAAAGATAGAATGTGATAACTCTTTGAAAACTCAGCTTTTTGCTTAGATTCCACTTATTATAACTTAAGTTTTCCATCATTTCAGAATTGTATTTATTATTTTTAATTCTTGTTCTACAATTTATGATGTCTTAAACTTTTTTTTAATTTATAATTTTTTTCACAGTATATATGCATGAGCAATTTTTTTATAATATTATCCCTTGTATTCATTTTTCCAAATTATTCCCTCCCTTCCTCTACTCCCTCCCCTTGATGACAGGCAATCCCATATATTTTACATGTGTTACAGTATAACCTAGATACAATATATGTGTGTAAATACCATTTTCTTGTTGCACATTAAGTATTAGATTCCGAAGGTATAAGTAACCTGGGTAGATAGACAGTAGTGCTAACAATTTACATTCACTTCCCAGTGTTCCTTGTATGGGTATAGTTATTTCTGTCCATCATTGATCAACTGGAAGTGAGTTGGATCTTCTTTATGTTGAAGATTTCCACTTCCATCAGAATACATCTTCATACAACATTGAAGTGTACAGCGATCTTCTGGTTCTGTTCATTTCACTCAGCATCAGTTGATGTAAGTCTCTCCAAGCCTCTCTGAAATCATCCTGCTGGTCATTTCTTACAGAGCAATAATATTCCATAACCTTCATATACCATAATTTACCCAACCATTCTCCAATTGATGGACATCCATTCATCTTCCAGTTTCTAGGTACAACAAAAAGAGCTGCCACAAATATTTTGTCACATACAGGTCCCTTTCCGCCCTTTAGTATTTCTTTGGGATATAAGCCCAATAACAGCAATACTGGGTCAAAGGGGATGAACAGTTTGATAACTTTTTGGGCATAACTCCAAACTGCTCTCCAGAATGGCTGAATTCTTTCACAACTCCACCAACAATGTATTAGTGGCCTTAAACTTATTTTAACCATCACCATGAATTAATCAATCATGTCCTACATACAATAAGAGGCTGTATTTCAATAGTAATTGCTCACTATTTTAAATAGAAAGAAAAAAGCTCCAAGTAAATGGCAAATAACATTATCATTTAAGAAAAAAAGGAAATAACTACTGAAAGAATGGAGGGGATTTTGTTAAGAAGGCTGAAGGAGAATTTCTCACTTCCTTCCACAATTCGTCTTTCCATCATCAAGATAGCAAATATGTTATAAAATACAATAAAAGGGAGGGAAGATAAAAAATACTTTAAAAAATGGATATCACATAAAAAGTAGTAAGACTGATGAAGGAGAAATGAACAAATATTACATAAAAGTATGCAATAAATGTATTAAAATGCATGAAAGTAAATATCTTCAAGAGGCTAAATGAAAGTCAAATTAATATGAAATTATTTATGACTGGAAAATATAATGAAATAATGACACAAGAGAACAGAGATTCAAAACTGTAATAATTAAAAGAAAAACTAAAGATGTTAATTAGGAAAAAGAAAAGGTTAAATGTTCAAAAATAATGTAATCATATTTGTTTTCCTAGAAAAAAATATATAATATGAAAAAATATAACACCTCTAATGACACATTTTGGAAATAGTCCAGATACATTGGAAACATGGGACAAAGAACAAATAAAGGAAATTCATGACATAATGGAAAGAAACATTATGGTTCATCTTCTTTTTTTAATTTGAGCTTCTCTTCTGAATGCCATAAATTAGTATTCCTTCATGTGTATATGTGTGTGTGTGTGTGTGTGTGTGTGTGTGTGTGTGTGTGTGTGTAGTTAAAGCTTCTTATATACTAAGGTAAGTTTTAAATTCCTTGTTCTTAAATATTTTTACCTCATAAATATTGTTCTCATCATTTCTTCAGTCTCATTTTTAAAAATGTAAGTGTAATAGGGAATCAATTTACAATAGAGGTACTAATGGAATTCTCCCAAGATCTCAAATTCTTTGATTTAAACTCATCACCTGCATTTAGCATTATCAATTTCTTTTCCCACGATAATTTTATTTCCCTTCTGGTTCCATGTCCCTATTCCAGTCCTACCAATCTGGCCACCAGATACTCTTAGAAACTTGCTTTTCCCACTGCCTGAATGAAATGTTTGTTTTTTTTCCCACATGGTGACATAATTCCACAGTAGTTGACTTAATATCTTTTCTAAGACTACATGTGTCATAAGATTTTAGTCACCAGTTATTGCCATAGTTCTCCTCCCTAGTGTGAATACTTTTCAAGGAAATCCTCCAATTGGATGTCTTCCCCTTCAATTCTTCTTTTCTTAATTCCTTTCCTCTTCAACCTCTCATACCTGTACATTCTCTAACAGAATCCATTACATGGATAGAATCAATAATCTTTCATTTCCCCCTATTTGATTTAATAAAAGTGTACATAACATCTTGTGCTCTAATCTCCTTCACATTTTGTAACTTTCCACTTTAAAATTATATAATATATATGAAAGAAGGAGGAGGAGGAATAGAAGGAGGAGAATGAGCAGGAGGAAGAGGAGGAAGAAGAGGAGGAGAAGGAGAAGAAGAAGAAGAAGAAGAAGAAGAAGAAGAAGAAGAAGAAGAAGAAGAAGAAGAAGAAGAAGAAGAAGAAGAAGAAGAAGAAGAAGAAGAAGAAGAAGAAGAAGAAGAAGAAAAGAAAATAAGAAAGAGGAAAAAGAGGAGGAAAAGGAAAAGAGAAGAGAGAATAACAAAAAAAGGAGAAGAAAAGAAGAAAAAAGAAGAAAAGAAGAGAAGGAAAAAAGAGAAGAAAAGAAGAAGAGGGAGAAGAGGAAGAGGAAAAGAGGAAAGAAGAAATTGCATTAGTGTCTCATTCTCAAATAGCAAACTTATTGATTACAAAGATGATCTTAATTTGGTATTATTTTCTGGCCATCTAGCACTGTACTCTGCAAATAAAAAGAAAAATAACATTTATTTAATGAATGAATGAAGCCAAAATACACAAATGTAAAGACAGATCTGATAAATGTATATGCTTTGGATTCAGCAAGCCACAAAAGATGAACTAAATAATCATTATTAATAAAGTTCCTAAGGAAAGGACAGGTATTCTGTACGGGGTGTGATTTACATCCTTCCTGTGGTTGTTTGGGTTCAATACTGGAACAACATTAAGCATTCATAATGGGTCATTCACCTGTTAACAAAAAGAGAGTTTACTTAGCATTTTCTTGTTATAGCTAATGTTAATGTCTAGGTGGATATTATGAATAACTGGTTAATTATAAGGGAAGCTCCTTTGCCTGGATTATGCATAGTAATCCAACAATCAGCATCAGAGTACTTTTGAAGTTCCTTATACATATTTTATTCTTAGGTAACCAAGAAATGATATCAACAACCTGATCTTTAGACACTTGCCTAGAGACAAGTGGTCCTTAAGGAAGGTCTCAATACCTTTTAAGGAAAAAAAAGAGTCAAATTTACATGGTGAAAGGAACTGAATATTTCTCCTATCACAAAGAGATATGCTATCCAGCTATAATGGCATAGTATAAAAAATAATAGGCATTTATATAGTGAATTTATGTATAAACATACTCACCCTTTCAGCACTGGCTCAGTCATCCCATCTTCCAACATGCTGTATTAGGAAGAACCATGTATCTATAGCTCAATACTTGCCATCCTAGGAATAACCCTGGTGTGGAGGTATGAACATTTATCTTTATCACTATAGCTTCTGAGCCCCCATCTCTGTGTTTCACTTCTACACAAAGAAATGAGACTTTAAAGCAACAGAATCTCTGAGAGATTTCTCTTCTAGGTATCCTTAAATGGTTGCATATGGCAATAAAACTATATGGATTTTCAAATAGCTGCATAATGTTTCCTTAGTTACCTTCCTGCAAATATGCTAGTCTTTCCCTATATAACAGATCTTTACCTAAACTAGGAAGCTTCCTTCAACTTTGGTATGCTATTTTCTGTAAATAGCATCTCTCATTGCTTCCTGGCTTCGATTTCCAACTTCTTCAGCAGCCAGTTTTTTTGGTCTTCTGCTAGTCATCTCTCTTTAATTTTAATGAGTCAGATCAGTGTCTTCCTGTGAGCAATAGCCCAGTTCAACTGTGGAAGAATATTAAAAACGTCTTTTTTATTTTACTTCAAAATGTCGAGATAATATTCTCTGTGGAAAAGCTTTTCCAGGCTCCCTCCCCCCACCATTATCCTGAGAAAGATATGCAATAGTTAGAAAATAAAAGGCTATTCTTAAGAAAATGGCTTAATAGTGATTGCCAAACTTAAAACAAAGAGTACCTCTTATCCGGTTAATAATATTGCCGTCTTCATCTCCTGAACTGATTGTGATATTGATCCTTCTAAGGACAGTTCTTCTTTTTCTGAAGAAATGTTATTCTGAACTATTCTTCACCACTGAAAAGAATGAAATATTAATCACTACAAGTGATTACTATAGAATAGTTAATGAATGAGAGTCATGTTCAAGGGCATGGAGTGAATTTACTAGTTTAGACCTCTGAACATCTCTCCCCCCGTCTCTCTTTTTTCCTCTTCTGCTTCAGCCCCTCCCTTCTCAAATCTTACTTTACTATAAATGCTTAAATAATACTATGTTAAATCAAATAAAATTGTTTTGAGTAGATGTCTCTAAAATGTGGAGAACAATATGAATCCTTATAATTATTCTATATACTCCAAACTGTTATTTTATTTATTCTTTTTTTCAAACCTTTAAAACTCTAAAAAATTCTTTGGAAATGAGCTCATGGACAACACATTGATTTTCAGTTATCCTACCTTCAGTAAGACATATGTCAATTCCTTCAGCAAAGCTCAGACTGAGAACTGCTGAGGAGGCCTAAATTAATAACAACCCTGAAAGTTGTATTTCTTCCCAACTTAATAAGAGAGGGATCTTGTTATAGCATCGGAGATGAAAGGTAAGAAGGGAATTTTAAAAGTGTCTCTAGAGAGGGACAAAGGAGAGAGTCAAAGAGTTAGCACAATGACAAATAAGGACTCTTTTCAGCTTTACAGCTTAAATTTCTTATCCAATAATTCAGCTTATTAAGAAATTCAAATGACTAAATCCTGTCTTTTTGGAGAAACTTTTAGAAAATAGTGAATATACTACATTTTCTAATGGTTTTGTTTTATTACCATTCCCTTTTCCCCATACCAAGATTTTCTTTTCTATCTAAATATTTTGTTTAGTATTCACATTTTAAATAATGACCTTGATCTTAAGCGAAGATAAATCTTTGTTTAAAATATTAAACAAAAATGTAAAAAATTTAAAGAGAAAGATTTAAGCATTATTTTAATTCTATCTTGTGCTTGTAATTTTGCTACAAAGCATGAGTTTTGAACCTGGAGTACACAGTCAACCTAAAGGTTCATGAATAGATTTATACAGAGGCTATGAATTTGGAAGAAACAATTGACACCTTTATTTTCACTGAATTCTAACTGAAAATTAGCATTTTCTTTAATTATTAATTCAGTTAACAAAGCACAATCCTATTAAATCATTGATACTCATAATTATTTTAAACTAATTGTAATGAATAAACTCGCCAGCAGACTACCTATACCTGTAGTCTTTCTTTCCTAAAACTGTATTTTAGTATAAATGGCTTCCTTTGTAACCTTGTATATTAAAATTTACATGTTTATAAAAAATATTCTGAGAAAAGGTCCATAGCTTTAGAGATTGCTAAGGAGGTTTTATACTCATACACATGCACACACACACACACACACACACACACACACACACACGCCCTATAATTTCTATAGAGAATATAAAAGGGAGATGATAGTATTTTGCTTGATTGCACATATGTAAGGTATATTTGAGTGCTTACCATTTCAAGAAGGGAGGAAGAGAAGAGAGTTACAGAATTTGGAATTCAAAACTTAAAAAGACAATGTTAAAAATTATTTTAATATATAATTAGGAGAAATTCATACATATATATGCACATATTTTATAAATATATTTACATATACATACAAATACATACATATATATGTGTGTGTGTATATACATGTATATATATATTTGTAAAGAATGAAAAAGTAAATGTGTGGATGTTTGTATTTTGTACCTAAATTTACCTGACTCATTGATCATTCTCTCAGCTTGACAATCAACAAATTGCCTAGGATCTGAAGTATTTTATTTATTGTCTGTGGTTTTTATTTTTACTTTTATTGTTTTTTAGCTTTGCAGGAAAAAAAGTCACATGTAACTGGGACTTTTACCCTAGACAAAAATCCTCATAAGCTAATTCCATTATCTCCACTTAAGTGTGAGAAGGATGTTTTTGACATTTTATTGATCTCAGGCATCTGAGAAGCTGGGGGCAAGTACCCAGGGAGAAAGCTTCAATAGGAAAATCTCCAGGAAAGTTGATCCTGAAAGACATTATATGAAATTGTGGAGAGGGGGAAGAAAATTGTGCCAAGGTGAGGAAAATTGTATCAAGAAACTGCTGTCTTATCACTGTGAGTGACTTGAAATTAGCATCATGGATATGTGTTATCAGAAAATTAGTTGGTCATGTAGCAAGAAGAAGCCAACTGACAAACAGAAAATGTATTGCACTAGTACCTTTGAGATATAAAAAGAAACAAAGGGCAAACTCTCTGGGTTGTTTGGGGGGTGATTTAATGGACAGGTATGGATAATGCATGTTCATTGAGCTAAAATGAATAAAAATCACAGAGTGTGAAGAAGTATGAAGGAGAAGTTAATGTCATTACTGGTGGAGCGCATCCTCACAGCAAGATGACCTTAGTTGTCAACTGGTGCAACCTTCTCATTTTATAGATAAGGAAATTAAAATCTAGAAAAAAGAAACAGCTTGCCCAAGGCCACTAAGTAACTGAGTAAGACAATGAGATTTTAAACTGAATTTTCTTTACTCGAATCCAGTTCTTCCTCTATTACAATATTCTATGAAATCAAGTAGATAAACCATTCATTCACATATACAATAGACATTTATTAATTTTTCTACTGTGTGCAAGACACTGCTCTAGATAATAAAAATATGAACAAAAATTTAAAACAGAAAAAAAATAGGAGTTTATGTCTTACTTCCACTAAGCATAGGAAGAATTATTTCTATCATCCTACTCCTGTGACTCCAAAATAACACTAAAAGTTATGTCATCATTATCTGCTTTCAGGGTTTCTATTGCCTGTTGACAAAATGGAAATTCTAAATGTAGGTCTGAACTCTTTCCAGGAGATTTTGGTATATATAAAATTATAGGAGGAGGTAAATTTACATATATGTTTTTCTGAGTTAAATAGGATTCTAGTCATTATGCTTTGCACTGAAAAGGCAGAAAAGTATAGGAAAAAATTAAATTACAGTATTTTAAAAGCATTGTACATAAAATAATGTGAATTCCTCGAAAGCCAGGAATTTTTGTTTTGCTTTTTTTGTGTTCCCAGAAATTAGCACATTGTTTAATAAATGCATTTTTTATTAAAAAGAAGAAAGAAAAAGAAAACAACAAGAGATACTAGCAAACATAGTAGAAGAGGATGTTTCTAGTTTTTTTCTCTCACGACCACTCCAACAAGTAAAATAAAATAAATATTAAAAATATGGTAAAGTAATAGACAAAATTCTGCTCATTATGAAATGTAACTTATGACAGGGATTGAAGGATGATTTGTTGTTATTTATGTGAATTATGCTAACCTTTTAAGAACTCTCAGTTTGGCTGCACAGAGATCTTTGACTATCCTATCACATGAGTGAGGATCACTTCCTTGATAGGCTAGCTGCCTGTTGGTGATACTAAGCCCATATTTCACTCTTGCCATTACCTTTCCAGTTTTTTTTTCTGCTTTAAAAAAATTGCTATGTCCAGCTGAATCACTCAAGGACATTTTTATTTAATATTAAAATTAATATTAAAATTTTATTTAATATTAAAATTAATATTAAAAATTTTATTTAATATTAAAAAAACACTAAAAAACTTAAGAGTGGTTTTTCCTTAAGATAAACTAAATTATGTATTTGAAATAATAGAGAAACATTAGAGGCTTTTCTATTAAATACAGAAGAAAAACAGCTCAAGGATTCCACCATTACTTTTTAATTAAGTTTTAGAAGACCATACAAGAAAAATGAAGTGAATAAACATAAGTAAATACATTATTTACATATTATCATTTTCAGATCATATGAATGTAGCAAAAATATTGGCCAAGAACAAATGTTTATCAACAAAACAGAGATAAATAATAATGATTTGGGTAGATCTTGAGTTCTCTTCTTCTTCAATGTTGCTTTTTAAAAAAAACAGTTTTCTGAAGATCATTGCAAAAAATGAGATTAGACTAACTTTTTTGTTTGTAGAGTAGCCATTTCATTCCTTTCAGCCTTGGATGGGGCATAGTTTCTTTGAATAAATTGCCTAAGGTTGCAGGTAGTCTGGGTATCGAGACAGTTTCTCTGTCCAAAGATGACATGATGTCACATTCCCAGGCTTTCACTGTAATAGCCTTTCATAACTAATCAGAAGTAATTGCTACTTCCTTTTCCAAGAGAATATATAAGCCCTGGGCCACTGTGATTATCTTTGGTCTTAGAGTGAGGGTCAAATAGCTATATTTTTATTTTTAAATGTGCTGGCCTTATTAACGAAATTATTAAATTATCCAGAAACTATGTTTCTTGACTCTTTTCAATTGTCACACAATCAATCAATAACCCTTTATTAACCATTTATAATATCTGACAGTATTTTACTGTAGCAGAAACGGTATTTTAAACTTTACTTTCATGAGGTTTAAGCTAGACTTTCCTTCAATGGTATTTAGACATTTCTTAAACTTGATTGGTCCAAAAGACTAAAAGCTGAAAGTACTGATATTACTTCCTTATCAAGTGTATAGAGCCACTTTATAGCTAGAAGGGTTCCAAAATTTCTATTTGAAGAAAAGGCTCAGAATAGATATCTCCTCATTTTTTCAACTGGCTGCAATACTCTGCAAACTCTCTGACTCCTTTACTATGTTGAGGGCAAACCTATATTGGTACACAGTACATTTCACTTTATTTCAACTCATGTAAATCTTTTCAGATTCTTCTGAAAACATCTCTTAATCATTTTTTATAGTTCAATAATATTACATCATAACCACATACTGCAATTTTTTCAGCCATTTCCTATAATGACTAGGCTAGCTCTCTGAAGGGCCTCGGGAATCAGTCAGAGTCAGGATCAGTCAAAGTCCTTGGTCTTTAGGAGAAGTGAAGGAGGCAGGAAAGCTGCCATGTGGCTCGTCAAAGATAGATCCTGGACTCTGGAATCTGGAGCCTGAAGTCTTCTCTCCTGAGAGTGCTACTGGTAGAGAGACTCTGACCCTCTTCCTGGGCCCTCCACTCCTTGCTTATGATGACCTCACCACACCACATTCAGCAAGCACCAATTGTAAGGAGAGCCATCACATCACCATATTATCTAAGTATATGTTTATAGAACCATTATCACACATTGAATAGGTAAGTAGCCTTAAGTGCCCTGCTGTCTTAGATTCAAGTACACCTTTTCAAAGTTACAGCTGTCTACAATTTCCCAAATGATAAATAACCCCTCACTTTCCAATTTGTTGCCACTAGAAAAGAAGTTATAAATATTTTTGTAGATTTTATTTAAAATTTAACCACATGACCTGAGACAATTCACATTTTTCTTGAAGGATTTGGATGTAGGAGCTTGGAATTTGTTATCTTCTTTTGAATTTGTATATTGACCTTTCTTGTTACCATGGCCACTTTCTTTGGTCAGAATATTTTTCCTGTTGTTTTCTCATCTCTAAACCTATTACTTGACTTTTGATTCTTTATTAAAATAGGGTTCTGCTTCCAGGGTGAAAAGTGTAGTGTTCTAAGCTTCAGAGGTTTTGTGATTTGTTTTATTGATATTTCTAGGAACTTCTATAGGGTCTTCTAGGTACCTTAAGATTTTGGTTCATCCTTAGTGGTATAATATAAAGAGAGGTATCTACTACTAGAGTCAATTATAGAACTGGAAATGTGGACAAATGAGTACAGCATCGATCAAAAAGGCTTCTATTTCCACCCATGTTGGAATGTATATTGTGGAATTATAATTTTCTCTCTTTGGATCCTCTAGTGAAAGACCTCTGGAACATGAAACAGTCTAAGAACATATCCCTAGCTGCAGAAGAAATTGCTATTGCTTGCATATGGAAAATAGAGCATCAGTACTGGGCTAAAGGAGTATTTGGATTTATTACTTTTTTGTTGTTTTATTTTTCCTTAGTGTGGGAAGGCAAAGTCAGGTCCCATGAATAGTAGCGCCCACAGTGTTCTTGCTTAACACAGGAGACCCGTGAACAGAAGCACTCAACAACCTTTTACATTGGTGAAAAAGTCAGGTTTGCTATTGTGGGGGAAGAATCAGGCCCCAGCAGTGGCAGAGACATCAGGACTACATTGACGCTTCCCTAGCATAGACACGATGAATTCAGACCCAAGTAGTTTCAGCTGACTCTAGTTCAGTGGGCAACAGTCCCAGTTACACTGGCCAGGGATAGGGACAGGAGATGCAGACTTCAGTGACAACAGACAGCAGCTAAGGTCCCAGCATCATTGGAAAAAAATTCGTCACTGACCTATGTGTGATAGAAAAAAAAGGCACAGACATCAATTTGTGAGAGCAAAATACAACAGTTAAACCATTCAAATACTACATTGATATCCAGAGAATGTTAAAGGACTTTTAAGAGTCTCCAGTATTTTGAAAAAAAAATTAAATGGAAGTTTTAAAGGAATAAATGAATACAATAGTACAGAATCAGAAAATGATTACGTATTAAAACAAAAACATACTATTCATTTGATCCTCACAACAAATCTATGATATAGGCTTTAATTTACAACACTAGAGGGGGTATCTATACTTATTAAATTATATATATATATATATATATATATATATATATATATATATACATACATATATATGTATGTTAGCTATGACTTTATTGCATTCAAAGCCAAAACATTCACCAGTCTGGTACATATAAAATTTTACAAGTATGGGACCTGTGATATGAATAATATAGAGAACTCCTCAATGAAGAATCTCCCTTCACTAATATAGATATATACCTTATCTGGAATTTATAATCTGTTTTTCTAGAGGAAAAATTACTACAATTTATTTTTTAGAAATCATGACCAAAATCCTTTTTTTCCCTCCAACACTAATCATTTTTTTTTAAATTCAAACAATTATAAGTTAATTATGTTGAGTTATTAACACTTTATTCTTACTGCAGATGGTTTAAAGGAAGTTACTGCAATCTTAAAATAAATGTATGTTTTTATCACTAATGTTCCTTCAAACTATATAGATCATATTTCATCCATAATTACATATTTTCTGTGACCTTTTCTATGTCCTCCCATAAGTTTGTCACAACAGATATAATGATGTTTACGACAGCATTTATATGACTCTTGCTATGTGCCAGAAATTCTGCTGTATAGTTTACAAATATTATTCTAGATATTTCCACACCTTCTCTTAGCATCACTTTGTTAGTAACAGAGCACAAAGGTTGTTTCTACTTTGCACTCTAGTATGTAACTGACCCCTCCTTTTTTGGTGACTTTTTATATGACTTTTTCTGAATAATTCCTTGTTTATAATTGTAATACATCTTAAACCTGGGAATTCTCAAAAAAGCCCTGGTCACATAATGTTTTGCATTCTGTTCAAGCTCTGAGATTGCCATAAAATTGAATTCTATCAACCTTCAAAATTATGTCATTTATTCCTTAACTACTAAGGCTGAAAAAATTCAGATATCTCTTTGTTGTGAGATGGAGCAAGGCCTCTGAGGGGTGGGAGGAGCTGGAATACACTAATCTTCCTGAAGATTATAAAGAAATATAACCTTTAACCTCAGTTTATAATATAGGGTTCTTGGGACTGAAGTCAGGAAAGTAAAGCATTGTTAGATGTATAGATGGGAATCCAAGGTAGGGATATTTATTATTCCTAGATAGCATGATCAGTCATATACAAAAATGTGTCAGGAACATATTCATCAAATATATTATATGTAATGTATCACCCAAAAGACTAACCTAGTGCTTACTTACTATAAATTTTATAATAAAACTCAAAGCTCAGCAAGCCTGTCAACCAGTATGAGAGAAAGCAAGGGCTGCAAGCTGAGCCTGAGATAAAAATCTTTTTCTTTGCAGCATTATTCACTATCAAATTTCTCTGGGTAGTTTTTCATGTCTACTGGCAAGTAATTACTCATCAAGAAATAGAAGTATTATTTCAGATATAAATTCTGAATGGGAGTCACTTAATATTGTGTGGTCATTGAGTTCTATATTATGAAATACTATAATAGTGGCAATAATAATAGCCAGTAATTTTCATTTCCTTTAAAATAAAATAGCACTTTTTAACATAAAAGATAAAAATCAAGTTACTGATCTTTTTTTTTTTTCAAAAAGGAAATCTTTACAGTAAAAGGAGATACTAGAGGATCTCTTGGAAATCAAAGCTTTTTTCACTTGGCTACTCCATTGCTAGCCATTCCTGAAGACAGCAAAGATAAATATAAATAAAATTTTAAAGCTCAATGGTCTCTATAGAATCAGTAAAAACATTTGGGGCCACTTCCCCCTATTTTGTAGTTTTGTACTTTTGAGGCTGCAAGGTGAAGGTGACAGATATCCTTACCATTATGCTTTATATTTTCTATAAGATTGGTTATTTACCTGGTGAAGGTCCCTAATGTAATAGATGATTGATAAATGCTTGTTAAGTATGCTAATAATTGTCATGATATTTTGATTTTTTTAATATTGTAAGGCAGACCTACTTTCCATTTACTACAAGCCTTGACATAAAGAATAAGGCAGCAAATGATGACTGAAACAATAACTTGACTAACCTATTCCTCTTCCTCTCCCTTTGAGAATCTTATCAAGTTTGGAGCAATTGGTTTGGAAATCAACTTGAAGGGTAAGAGCCAAGATGGCAGAGAGTAGACAGGTCTTTATCTGAACTTTTATTGCCATCCCTTGGATCAACACCAGATCAAGCCTCTGAACTAGTTTTTCAGTGACAGAACTCACAAATACTTGGAGTGTAACTAATTTCTAGCAAAAGATATTTTAGAAAAACTTCCTCAAAGCTATCTTTCAATTAGGCAAGGGGACAGTGGGAGATGGCTGGGTGCAGATGCAGTGCAGAGAGTCAGGACAGTGTTCTGTCCAAGTGCTGGGGAAATTAGGGAAAATACAGCAGTATTGATTATTCTGTCCTGGTTTGATTGATTATTCTGTCCTGGTTTGAAGCCAGGGGATTGTTAGATTAGCTGTGGGTCCTCTAAGACAAATACAAAAAGCAAATAGTGAGCCTTTGGACCCCAGAATGATCGAGGGCTGGCCACATCCATCCAGCACCTGAAGGAAGTCAGCAGCATTGGCCCAGAGCAACAAAAAGTGGCTATTACTTGTAGAGCTAGCTTGGGACAATCTTCCCTTTGCCCTAAGAGAAGACCTCAAATTAAAAATAAATGAGCAAAAAAGCAAAAAGAACCCTGACCATAGATAGCTTATATGGAGAAAGAGAGTAAGAAACCTGAAGATACTAAAGGCAAATCATCTCCAGATAACCAAAGGGTGATATGAGTTGACCACCAATCTTATAATTGGAAAAATTCTAAAAGAATCTTAAAAGAGAGTTGAAAGAAAAATAAGGGAAGGAAATGAAAAATTTGCAAGAGAGTTTGGAAAAGGAAATACAGAAATTATCTGAAGAAAACTACTTAAAATTAAATTTTAAAAAAAGAAACCAATTTGTTGAAAAACAGTATTTGTGAAATGGAAAAAAATCCAATGAACAAAACATCTCCCTTAAAAGTACAATTGGCCAAATGCAAAAGGAAATAAAAAAGCTAACTGAAGGAAATAATTCACCAAAAATTGGAATTGAACAAATGGAAGTGAATGACTCAATGAGACTTCAAGATTCAGTCAAACAAAAAAAAGGATATCAATAAATATAAATATACAATATAATTTAGGCAAAGTGTCTGAGGCCAGAGTTAAACTCAAGTCATTCAGTCTACAGGCCCAGCACTCTATCAACTGCTCCATCTTACCTGCTTAAAGTTGTCTATTGGAACAAGTTTTTTTTTTTAAAGTAAGCAAATAAAATTAACTATTTGAATAGATTTGACTAGAAAGCATTCTGATAGTATTGGCAAATCTATTTGTTATCAAAAAGAAATAATAGTGATAATAAACATACCACTTCCAACCTAAAGGAGGGAAAGGGATCTGTATGTGCAAAAATATTTGTGGCAGCCCTTTTGTAGTTGCCAAAAACTGGAAACAGAGTGGATGTCCATCAATTGGAGAATAGTTGGGTAAATTGTGGTATATGAATGTTATGGAATATTATTGTTCTATAAGAAACAATCAGCAAGATGATTTCAGAGTCTTGGAGAGACTTACATGAACTGATGCTAAGTGAAATGAGCAGAACTAGGAGATCATTGTACATGGCAACAAGATTATACAATGATCAATTCTGATGGATGTGGCTCTTCTCAACAATGAGATGATGATGTGAGATCCAATGACCTTGTGATGAAGAGAACCATCTACAATCAGAGAGAGGACTGTGGGGACTGAGTGTGGATCACAACATAGCATTCTCATGCTTTCTGTGGCTGTGTGCATGCCTTCTGCTTTCTTACTCATTTACTGTCCTTTTTTGATCTGATTTCTCTTGTGCAGTAAGAGAATTATATAAATATGTTTACACATATTGGATTTAAATAGGATATGGGAAACATGTTATAGTGGACAGGGACCCAGGATGGCTTCAAGTCTTACCTTTGACCAAGAGAAAATAATTCTCAGTGCCTCAGGCAACTTAATAGGTTGAACAATTGCTCATAAGCATTAGTTGATCAAGGTTTCTCATTTTCTTCCTTCATATTAATAAACTAAATAAGAAGACATTGATTATATTTTCTAAGTTACTAAGACTTCTTTAGAAACACAGAGTATCTCTGTTCAATTAAACATAGATACAGATTAGTTTCTTAAAAATCTTCATTTTTCTTCTCTAGATAAGAGTTAAATCCAGTCTCTTAGGAAATAAATGAATTCATCTTCTCCTCCCTAATTTCAAAATACAAAGTATTTTCCAAGTTCTTACAAATATTTTATAGATATTCCTTTATAGAATTTCTTTATATCATTTAAAATCAGTTCTAACCAGAAAAAGTAGTGTATTACTCAGTATTGAGTAGGTCAAAAGATCTACATTTTTAATTTGTCAGTTTTCAATTTTAGTAGGCTAAGCTAATTAGATGTCTGCACTATTTACCCAAAAGACTTTGAAAGAAAACTTCCAATACATGCATACATGTATATACATACAGGATATATACACACACTAGTCTGTGTTGTATAAGACACATATGTAATCCATATATACATGGTTGCATTGTGTGACTATGTAGGTACATATGAATATACATATGTACATATATTTACATGTAATGTATCATATATACATATATTCATAAATATGTGTATGTATTATATATGTATGATATTGTGTGTATACATGTATATTTATATCTCTATCAATGCATCTATGTATCTATCCATACATCTCTCTTAAAATTACTTTGCTCAGATAAAATAGGAGCACATTCAAAATTTAAAAAAAAATCAGTCTTTTTAAAATAGAAAAAAAAATGAACAAAACCAATTAGTTTCTCATTGAATACTTTTGTGTAGATTCTTGGAATCTACTTAATATGAAATCCATTACATTCTGGCTGTATTTTTTAAAATAGGATTTCAAGTTTTGAAAAAAAAAGATGTTTGTTTTCATTTAAGTTGTTACAAAGCATATAAAAGAAACAGTTGGATTTATTTGTTAGCAGAAAACAAATGAAACAGCTTTGATGCCAGTATTATTATATTGCTTTTTTTTTGTAATACTTTCAAATTCTTGATAAAATAAACACAAGAAACTCAGGAAATAGTCTATTAATGCCTTAGACAAAGTAGTCTTAGTATTTGATGGGTTGAAATAAAGAAAAAAAAACATTTGTGAAGTTAAATGCTTGTTACAGGAGATGATGCATATATTACTTTTATGATCTTGGTTACTGAGAAAACTTTTAAATATTTACAAGATGTGATTCTATGGAAATATCTTCAAAGAAAGATTTCCCCCTTCTATTATGTTTCCATAACAGTCACGTAATTCTTCCAAAATATTTCCATCTCCTTAAGAATAGTATTCTAAAATTCTTAGTGCAGTTTGAATTTAATAAACTTAAAAACTGTGGCAAGATATATTGTCATAGAGTCATTAGAATTTTGTTAATAAGTTACTTTTCAACTTTAAATTTTTTGCATCAAATTTTCCATACTCATTTTTTCTTTATACTACTTGGTGCTATACAAGCCTTCTTAAAACTTCAGAAATGCATAAGATTATTTTCCATGCTTTGTCTTAAAAACAAAGTTTCCATTTCTTCTTTAAAAATTTAAAATTATTCTACCCATTGTTATTCACAAATATGGAATGTATCGTCAGACCAAAATGAAAATACAAAACTTATTTAATCATTTAATTCACCATTAGAGTTTATAAAGTTATGATTTACCTAAGAAATAAAATATTAGACAGTTATCCAGAAATAACTTAATACATTACGAATTATCCTTTCCAAAGTCTACTTGTTTCCCATAAACTACTGTTTTCACAGAAAACTCCTTCTAACTCCTTCTGTTAGAACTAGGTTCAGCAAATTGCTTAGATCATAAATCAGCAAAACTCCCAACGGATTAAGATCCTTAAGGAATATTTCATGATATTGAAAACATGAAACAATGGGCAAATAGTTGTGACTTTCAAATGTCACTTTCCCATAACACATCCATATAATGGGGACTCACTCATGAAAATATCTTGGGTCGTTAGCAGACATTGGAAAGCATTGGTTATTCTGATTTAAATAGTTGTAGAATCAATCCATAAAACTGTGCTTGCTGCTATGCAAAATAAAGATGGAAACAAAACTCTGTTTTGGTACTTAGGTAAAAAAGGAAAGTTACAGGATAACTTTATTATTTATTTAAAAGGAACAGCAAGTTGCACATAATAAATTTGCAATTTCATATGCAGTCATTTTTGTTCTACTATTTTATGCTTATTTTATTTTATAAGTTCAAAATAAAATAAGATAAAACTAAAAAATGTAATATAATATAAAATAATATAATAGATACAACATTTACTTTCTCTACATTCCCTTGTGTCTCTTCAACAATTCCTCTTTCTTCAGTCTCTCCTATTCAAGTCATTCCTTGTCTCCCATGGGCTAAAGATCGTGGAAGAAAAACACAAAACCAAAATGAAATGAAACTGTATTACTAAAATCTCACCAATTGCAGTTTCTGGGAATTACCATTCAGGGAGTTCTAGGATAACAGAAACTCTAACACATTTTAAATCTATATGGAAATTTTAGATATTTAAAATAAACAAAAAAGTCTATGAGCAGACAAAAACTTTTCATGTTTATGCACAAAAGATCATTTACTTATCTCACCTATCTCATTCACTTTTACTTTAAATTCAATTTTAATGAGCTCAGTTATTTGTTTTCTTGGTTTACAATAGATTAGATAAGTAATATTAAGTGAGGACTAAATGGTACAGGAACCCCAAAATGTGACAGCTAACTCTGGCAATAAAAGAGGAAAATGAATATCAGTAAAACAGCATAAATGAACTCAAAGAACAGGGAAGTGTAGAACCAGTTAGTACTAGAATAGCCATTAGTCTCCCAGAAGCAATAATTCTATTCCATGCCTTTATAGGCATTGATCTTTATAATGTCAACCTTGAGGATAACCAAAATATTAATTTATGTCTAATGTATTGTTTAAGATGATAAGGAAAAGTGTTGTCCATTAAAAAAAAAAAAAAAAACTCTTAGTCAAAATGCTTTAAGTAGGAAACATTTTGAAACCTAAATCTTTGAAGTTCAATTACCTAGGGGAAATATTTATGAGATTTCCCTAGATGTAATCTAGGTTACATTTCATGTTGATGCTGGGTCATTTAATCATAAGAATAATGATGCAAAATAGACATTACTAAGAATTCTATTTTTCTCTTTCTCTTCTTCCCATCAGAAGGGGCGTAATGCAACAGATAGTGTATTGGTAAATGAGATCCCCATCTTTTGAATATGCACAATGTTTCAATTTCCTATATAGATAAGCATGTCTGATTTTGGAATTATATAATAAAAGGGCTCTATTACTCAATTCAGAAATTCTGCATATTTTCTGTGATTATCTAATATAATAACGGTTTAGCAAAGAAAGGTTTTTGGTTGTAGATGGGCTAGAAGTGAATGAGCTTAAAGAGAGTCTCATGGGAACAACTGGACCTTTTACCTTTTGTGTTGAAGTGAGGAGAAAGATTTACTGTGAAGCTCTGGATGGGAATGCAGCCATAGCACCCCCTGTTCTATGATTCTTTCCTTTTGCTGTTCCTCAAATAAGATAATCATCTACCAACTAAATTCAGCTTTTTATGGTTATTCCTCTACTATCACATTTGAGTGTCCTGACTTTTACCTAACTTTGCTCAAATATCTTTTTTGTTCTTAGGTCTTGCCAGGTACATGGCAGAGGGAAATCTTCGTAGGGTTCTCCTTCTAATAAAGGGGAAAATGAATTACACAGGACTAATATCATTGCTCTGTAAAAATAAATACTTTTCTGCCTAGTCTGAAGGGTCCTTGGTGTTTGTTCTACTTACTAAACACCCATCAATATCCCAGATTCTCCTGGAAAAAGTGAAATAAGTACTCTCCTATGGCTGGCAAATTAACAATCAAAAGAATGGGATAATATTTGAAACAGTGGATTTCCTTTATGTGTACGATGCTTTTCCTGCTATGTATAATTTATTTTAATTCAGTTTCTATATAGTAGTTTCAATATTTGTGCTTCCTAGTGTCCCCCTTCTCTACTTTCTTCTACTTCGATCTTAATGCATATGATATATGTATCCTATTATATTATATTATTCAATGACACTCTTTTCTTTCTTTTTTCCCTTTTAAAGATATTATCATCACCCTTCTTCTTCCTATACCCTCCAAATGAAAATAAAATTCCATGTTAAAAAAAAACACACCACCACAAAGAGAATCCTTATCTCAAAGCCCATTTAGTATAGGACTTTCACTTTACTGTTGGAAATCAATGTCCCATGCCTTTTGCAGTGATGGGGCAGAGTTGAATGAAGGAGAGAGAAAATATCTCTTCCAATTCACTCCAAGACATTTCAGTCTGAAGTTGCTTTTAATGTTTCTGGCTTCCAACTTCAAGATAGAATATGGATAATACTAAGATACCAATCACACCAGTTTGCTGAAGGGGAGAAAAATGCCTGGGAAGAAAGTGATTTGAAAGGAACTTGCAGTCTCCATCATGTTATTATTCACTGCCAGTTGTACTAGAAACTTTGGGGTGAGATCTATGATGCTGACTCTCTCTCTCCCCTTCCCCTTCCCCTTCCCCTTCTCCCTTCCCTTTCCCCTTCCTCTTTCCCCTCCCCATCCCCCTTCTTCTTCTTCCTCTTCTTCTTCTTCTTCTTCTTCTTCTTCTTCTTCTTCTTCTTCTTCTTCTTCTTCTTCTTCTTCTTCTTCTTCTTCTTCTTCTTCTTCTTCTTCTTCTTCTTCTTCCTTGTTCTTCTTCTTCTTCTTCTTCTTATTCCTTCTTCTTCTTCTTCTTCTTCTTCTTCTTCTTCTTCTTCTTCTTCTTCTTCTTCTTCTTCTTCTTCTTCTTCTTCTTCTTCTTCTTCTTCTTCTTCTTCTTCCTTCTTCTTCCTCCTCCTCCTCCTCTCTTTCTGTCTCTCAAATGAGCTTCTCTTTCTGTATATTACTTGTGTATTGTCCTTAACTTTCCTTTAGGAGGTGAGTTGAATTCATCATTCAGACTCTGGAATCAAGGGTTTTTATAATTAACTCTTCTGAAATTATTTATTTTTGAAATGCTGTTATATGCCCACTGACTTCTTTTCTGCTACTTACAAATATGTCTACATTTCACTCATCTTTTTAAGTAATCTTTTGTTAACCCTATCTTCCCAAGCTGTCACCCATCTTTCTTTTATGTCCTGACTCATAAAAAAGATCTCTATATTCATTATCTTCATTTGATTATTTCCCACTTACATCTTAGTTCCTTGAAATTAGAATTCCACTCCTACAACTTGACTTCAATTGCTTTCTCCAATATTACTTATGTTTTGTCCATTATTACATATAGTCACTTCCTCCCCACTCCAGGCCTTATCTTTCATGACCACTTTGCAGCTTTTGACTGTTGACACCCCTATTTCCCTATATATTCCCTTATGTGACTTTTTCAAGTCATTGCTACTTAACACTTCAAATCTACCAGTTTGGATGCTCCTTTTCAGTCTTTCTTGAAGGATTATAATCCATGTGTCCCCCCTTAAACATGAGTGTGCCCCAAAGTTTTGTCCTGAGTCATCTCATATCTTTCCACTCTCTTGGTAATCTCATCAGTTCCTTTGGAATCAGTTATCTCCCTTATGTAAATAAAACTAATATGAGTATGTGCCTTCTTCCACTAAGCTCCAGTCCTTATCATTCCTAAATGCCTTGTTATTAAACATCTGAATTGTTCTATAGGTATCTCAAGCTCAAAATGGTAAAAATGGAATGCATCATTGTTCCCCTATACTTACTTTATTAGATGGCAAGCTCAGGCTTAATAATTCAGATCTTCATCTTTATTAAAAAGGGTCTGGTAGGGTCTGTATAATATGCACTGTATGCTGTAGGAATACTGGGATCATTCAAAAAAAATGCATCAGAGGGAGCTCTGGGGTTGCCCTGATCTTTCTTAGTCAGCCCTGATCTTGCCTAGTCCCCAGGAGGGAATAAAAGCCCCAGGTTCCAATAGCACACCATTGCTCTCTTCCCTGAGATAGTCCAACACTCATGATGCATAAGGAGAAGGCTCCTTGTACCCATTCCCTCCCCATGGTTACTGCTATTATAAGTATGTGTGTGTTAGGGGACAAGATTTCCCAGTCATTATTATCCTGTAACCTTCCCTGAAAGGCTTATCAACTCTTAGGGTGCTAGGGATCTCTTTCCTTCCTGAATCAGAAACCACTGGCTTGATTTATCCAATTAATTACCCCTTTTCATGCTTTTCTCCAAACTTTGAGTTGATGTACCATAAGAATTTATTTTTCCTTTTCTATATACTGCTAAATCATTTAGAGTCATATGATAAAATACTTTAGATAATTATTGATTAGAGAGATGAAGATTAAAACTACCATGAGATATCATTGTATGCATATTATATTGGTCAAAATGATAAAAGGAGAACCTGACAATTGTTGGAGAGAATGTTGAAAATAGGGGGACTAATTCATTGTTGGCGAAATTGTGGATTGATCCAACAGTTTTGGAGAATAATTTGGGATTATGCTCAAAGAATTATGAAACCTTTTGATGCAGGAATATTCCTATGTGGTATAGTTTCAAAGATTATTAGGGAGAAAATAAAATAACCTATAAGTTCTAATGTATTTATAGCATATCTTTTTGTGGTGGCAAAAAACTGAAAAGTGCAGGGATGCAATTGGAGAATGATTGAACAAGTTGTGTTATATGATTGTGATGGAATATTACTGTGCTATAAGAAATAATTAGCTTGATTTTAGAAAAAAAATGGAAAGATTTGCATGAAATTTTCATATTCATATTTCATATTATAAAATAATAAAAAGAAAAATGAGCAGACCAAGAGAATAGTTTATAGAGGAACAGCAATATTGTTTTTAGAATGAATTTGAGTAAATAAGTTATTTTTGTCTATTATAAATACCCAAATTAAGTATAAAGTATATATGAAGAAAAATGCCATTTGTATTCAGAAAAAGAACTAAATAGAAATATGTATAATACAATTTTATATATATATATATATAAATATTTGTAAATATTCATAACTATTTCTAAGGTGGGTGAGAGAATAAAATAGGAAACAAAAAATTTATATGATAATTTTGTTTTATATTTAAAAGGAATAGAAATTTGTGCACAGTAGACAAAATTTCATGTGCAACCATCTTTTTAAAAAAAATTTTCCTATAATGGAAATGCTTGTTTTATTCCATAAATTAAAAAGTAAATTCAATTTCAAAAAAGAAACAGATTAAAAGGAAAACTAAAAGAAAGTAAAAACAACTAAAAAGTTCATCTTAGCTCATAGAAAAGAATACTTCTTGAAAATATTATTTAAAATGGTATATATACACATATTATAGAAGTTTTTCTTTATTATAGAGGCAGCATAAAATAATGGCTAGAGTGCTTGAAGAATGGGTTCAAATTCTACTTTGTTGCATTTATTTACTATATGAACCAAAGCAAGCCACTTATTTGCTATGAACCTCATTATTTATTAGCATCAAAGGTAGATTGAGATCTGCAATCGTAGTCACCCTGTTTTTTTTACAATGAATAAATCAGAGATATTTCATACATACATACATACACACACATATATATATGTGTGTGTGTGTATATATATATATATATATATATATATATATATATATATATATATATATATTGCTTTATAATTCAGTGAACTAAGATTTATTATAAAAAGCTGAGTTTGGAAGTCTAATTATGTCACCCTTTGGGGAAGACATCTTCCTAAATCACCAAAAGATTTGAGGTCCCTTAGTTTCCCTCAAACTGGTTTAGTCCAGTTGCTTTTACTGGGATGTAGCCCCTGTATATGTTACAGCTTATGAAGAGATCTGAATGATTTGTACTGGATCCTGTGGGTGGGGAGACTGTTCAGGAAGGATTAGCATCTCTTGGAGCAAAGGCTTTCCAAAACCTCTTCACAATTACTCATCCACTTTTGGTGTCTATTTTCAGACAACTCTCACTGGTAGTTCCAAGAAGCTGTAATCTATACAGCAACTCCCTCCCACCTCTCCAGTTCTTGATTCAGTGACCTTGCCTCCTTGTTCTTCATGAAAGAAGAGACTTCATCTCTTGGCTCAGAGCATTTTCTCTGACATTCTTCTCTGATCCCAATGTTGTCCCTTCTGACTTTCTTGATTTCCTTCAGATTTCAGATAACATTCCAACTTCTACAGGAAGTCTTTCCCAATCACTTATAATTCTGGTGCATTCTCTTTTGGTTTTCCTCTTCATCTTGTATATAGCTTATTTGCACATTCTGCTTTGAATGTTGTTTCACCATTAAATTGTGAGCTCCTTAAGCAAGAGTTGTCGTTCACCTTTCTTTATAAATATTGAGCTTAGCATAGTGTCTGGTACATTGCAGCTACAGAAACTTAACAACTGAATGACTGGCTTATAAATTTCAACTATCTGTCCTAGAGTAAGTTATTTTGTACGAATAAACTTTGTAGATAATTGAACACACACTAATATTATAGGCATAAATATACCAGAGATAATTTTGATTAATTTATCATTTTCCTAATTGAAGCATGGTTTTACCCACAGAGCTAAATATCCAAATTGATATAGTTTCCTTATATCCTCATATATCACCATAAGATGAAATATTTTGAAATAAGATTTATAGGAATCTTGAACAAGGCAAATGTCATAATATGACAAAATATCTTGACATCTCAGAATTCACATTTTACTTTATCTAATAAAACAATAATTAAATAACATTTTGGTAATATCTTTGGAAAATAATTATCCTGTATCTTTTCAGCCATTTCCATTCAATTCTCTCCCCACATCTAGTCATAGATGATCAACATAAAGTAATCAAAGTTCTTCTCTTTCTGAGCATTACCTTCATGCTTAATCAGGAAATAGGGAAAGAGTATTTTCCTCTTAGGTAAGTCATTACTTTGATTCTTTCAGGTGGATCAGTTAAAAGTATCTTACCTTTGTTCTGATCTGATTTCTTGCCTAATTACTTCATGAAAGGAGTTCATCCTGGGATAATAAAGAGGGGGGAGGAAAGGCTATTTCAACAATAATAGTTAAACACTGATCACTTCACTTTCAGAAAGAGTAAGGGCTACAATCTAGGATAATTTTTAAATGTCTTTTTATTTATAAAGGAAAGGGCTTTTGTATGCACAATTCTGAATGTCTTTTACTAAATTTTTTCTAACACATCACATAAATTTATTTCCACACTGAGGTTACTGTATAATAATAATAACATTTTTATAGCACTCCATGTCATCTCATTTGGTTTTCATAACAGCCTTTATCATCATCATTTTAGATATGAAAAATCTCAGTACCAACGAGGTTAAATAACCCACCTTGGTATCACATAATTATAAACATTTGAGGTAAGACTGAGTCAGATTTTCTTTAAACCAAGTCCAATTCTACATTCACTAATCTATACTCCCTTTTTTCCTTATGACTTGTAGTTAGAGGATCTGAGCTCTAATCCTGGCTGACAAGCTGGTGTAAGGGAATGAACACTGGTTCTGTAGTCAGAAAACGTGGGTTTAAACACTCTTTTGATCCCTACTATGTGTTGTTGGATAAATTACTTGTCATCTCTGGGTCTCAGATACTTCATCTGTGATATGATGGGATTGAACTTTATGATTTCTGAAGTCCATGTAGCTCAAAAGCTATTATGCTGTGATTCATTTCTTTTGTACAGTTTTTAAATGTTGATTTTTTTTTTTCTGTAAGTAGAGGTAGAGTTTTTTTCAGCTTAGATTTTGCCATTCAGGGTTAGCGACAGCTAGTAACATCTGTCATCTGTCAACTGGTGACATCTTTGATGTGTTTTACATTGTACCTCTCAAAAATATTTTTCAACAAGATTGACTTGATTCTTCTGGAAAACAGATGTTCCCCCAGGAAAATGAAAGTCATTACATATATTGTAAAGTTAATAAACAAAAGTAATCAATCTGACCTGTCTAGTGAAATATGTAACAAACCTGAGTAGGTTTTAAAATACTATTTACAGAGCTATGTAAAAATACCTTGACTAAGTTCCAATGGTCTTGTGATGAAGAAAACCATCTGCATTCAGAGAGAGGACTGTAGGGACTGAGTGTGAATAACAATACAGTATTTTCACTTTTTTGTTATTTGCTTCCATTTTTTTTCTTTTTTCTTTTTTTTCCTTTTTGATCTGATTTTTCTTGTGTATCATGATAATTGTGGAAATATATATATATATATATATATATATATATACATACATACATACATACATACATATATAGAATTGCAAATTTTTTTTCCTGAGGCAATTAGGATTAAGTGACTTGCCCAGGATCACACAGCTAGGAAGTGTTAAATGTCTGAAGCTAGATTTGAACTCAGGTCCTCCAAACTTCAGGGCTGGT
This sequence comes from Sminthopsis crassicaudata, assembly GCF_048593235.1. NCBI lineage: Eukaryota > Metazoa > Chordata > Mammalia > Dasyuromorphia > Dasyuridae > Sminthopsis > Sminthopsis crassicaudata. The sequence goes on along the minus strand of NC_133617.1, from coordinate 550,641,337 downwards.
GCTTTATCTACTGCACCACCTAGTTGCTCCTATGCATATGTTTTGAAAATAAAAGGCTTTATTAAAAATAAAAATTAAAAAAGAATACCTTGAATACTTAATATATTACTTTGGCTCAGATAGATTCAAAATCACAAATGAGTATTGTTTATACCAAATGTCTCAATAAACATGTAGAATAACAGATATGAAAGGAATACAGAATAAAAAGTTTAGAAGAAATGCAAAATTGTCCCACATCTATACTGTAAACTCAGGGTGATATACTTCAAAATAATTTGATCTGCTATTCAAGCATCAGTATGAAATTTTAGCTCATATTTGTATGTTTAGATTATATTTTGTTGGAATACATGGGAGCTATTGGAATACATGGGAGCCATCTGACAGAGGACGCTGAAGATCCAACCCAGAATGTATCTCCTCTTGTGAGAAGGTGATACAAGGAGACTGAGAGGCAGTTGCTGTTCTCTGACCTCTCTGACTGAGAGGCTGTTGCATTATCTGACCTCTCTCCTCTTCCCTCTGCCTCCAATTTATCTCATTCCCAGTCCGCAACTGTGTCAGCAAAGGCTGCCTTGCAGCTCCTTCAGATGTAATCAGATGTCCATAGCTGTGGAGGCTCTTGGAGAATTGACCTGTCCCTTAACACTGTTTTCTATCAAAATGTCTGACATCATCACATAGTATTAATTTTATGACACTACCAATTATGCAATTTCCTTGACCCTTCACATATGAGAATTTTATGGCATAGTTCTATTATTTTGCTTTCACTTTTTTTCCCAAAAACTCAGAATTGAAACTTTTAAGCTCTACACTATTTTTATATAAAATAGGAAATTTTAACATACATACATAATGAAGTATGTATATGTACAGAAGAGATAGGTTTGATAATGGGACAGCTACGTGTCCATTGTGGGTAATGTTGGAGGCCTGGAGTCAAGAAGACCCATATTCAAATATGGCCTCAGACAGCTACTTTCTGTGAAACCCTAGGCAAGTCACGTAAAATGATCTGGAGAAGGAAATGGCTTGCCATTCCAGATTCTATGACACAACCCTCCCCCCAAATAATCATGAAGAGATATACACAACTGAAAAACAATTACAAATCAACATCTAAAAGTTTGATATTTGGATGTTCAAGGTGTCTGGGTGATGCTGCTTAACTATGTCGAATAATTCTCAAACTCAAACAGCATCTCGTTCCCAAAATAATGGATTTTGAAAATTTAAGTAGACAAATGTCCTCCTTTAGTACCTCATTAACTGATTAAAACAAAGCAACAAGAATTATATATTTTTCATTGAAATGAAATAGGAATTTCAAGTTCTTTTCTAAATAAAAGTTTCGGACATGCCTATTTAACACAATGGACATAGCAAATCTCAGAGTAAATTGAATCATTGAAAAATACTCAGAGGTAAGTTCTGTATTCAAAAAGCTTTTAATACAATAAAATGACATGTATAATAAGATATGAGTCACTGTGGTTTTTGGGTAATTTGTAAAGGCTTATATTACAATAATTTTATAAATATGTTTTAATTTTTAAAAATATATTTTTCTAAATTCATAGCAATTTATATAGAGGCTGAATTTCAAGTATAGACGATGAAGAATAATATCCTGATTAAGCATCTGTAATGAACTGTTTGTATATATAGATAGATACAGATATATACATATATATTTATAAATTTTCCTCTGTACTGATTTTATATTTATATTGCTATTGTATTGATTTTACACTATAATTAATTTTGTTACATTGATTTTTAGGAATCACTTGTTAGTAGCTACTTGAGCCAATCAAGCTCAGAAAGGTAATTTGTCTCAGTCCAAACTAAAGACTTGGTTGAAAAATTTGATCACTCCTAGACCACAGAATATTTACTTGCAAACCGATTAACCTGTGGCTGCTATTTTTTTTAGCTCAAAATTCATTTTAACCTGACCTCCTCCCCAAAGAACTGCTCTTTGGTTCTAATCTATCCTCAAAAATAGGGGTGGTTTGGTCTCTCCAGGGAGATGACACTGGGATGATTCTGATTGGGATGGTCTTGGTTTTCCAGCCAAGATTATTAAAGGCAGTTGAAATCCATGAAAGTTTAACGTGTCTAAATGGTCAGAGAGGGTACAATTAGCCATATCTGAAGGCCAACCTATTTTTCCACTGCTGAAACTAATCATATAGTTTCCAACTATCCCTTTCCCTTCCTTTTGGGTCTCAAATATTGTCTTTCCCATGCCATGGGATTCTGGGCTCTTCTGAGGTGGCCAAAGTTATTATTTTATTAATAGCTTATTAATAAAATTAATTATTAATTTAACTTATTAATAGCTATATTTACCATTGTTAATAAACTGTTATCTTGTTCAGAAAACTTGCCTCAGCATCATTTTATTTAGCACCTGACTAAAATTCATATTATAGCTTAATGGGTAACAGTGTGGGGAAGGTAGAATAATATGGAATCCATCACATCAGAAGCTTCAAATGCTTTCCCATTTACTGCTTAAGTATTGAGCTAGAAACTGAGCCAAGGGAAACAATTGAACTAGGATCACACTGAATGTAAATTGGCTAATACAACTTTTTATCCAACGTACAAGGACACCTGGATAAGTCAGTTGTCCCAGGTTTTGTTATACCTTAGCTTTTTCCTAAATTGTAACACTTATAGTAAGGGGAGGTGCATATTCTAGTTGATAGAGTAATATGGCAGACAGTAAATATAAATAAATTGTATTAAAATAAATAAACATATGTACCATAAATAAAAATATGCAGTTTTTATTAATTCAGTGATAGGAACTTTTCTTTGAAGTGAATTTATAAAATAAATTCATTAAGTTCAGAATCTAGTTAAATAATATGTTGTCTTTAAATAATGGATAACTTGTAAAACTATGATAAATGCCCTGTGAGAATGCCATAGTACTTCTTTGTGCTTCACCTTCTGCTAAATCTATGATTTTCACTGCTTTGACCATATGTTATATGTCTCTGTAGACATTGTACACATACAAGTGTGAATCCTATCATTTATTTGTGGTTCATTTTCATAAGAATTGTCTTTCTTTAACCTCAGCAATGTTAATAGTATATTTATAGCTCAAGTGAAGGCATATGTTTTATTTCATTTGCCTACATAAACACTAGACTTTTAAACATCAATTTAAAAATATGTTTATTTTAATTTGCTACAGAGAATTAAAAAGTAAAGATATTGGCGATTAACTGAAGTAATTGTAAGCTTCCATTTAGCAGATATATTTTGGCTTATTTCATAAAATTCTAAAGGCTAAGAATTGAGCACGAATATCAGTTCAAATTAATAATTTACTTTCTTAAAATTATTTTTCATTGAATTTACAATTTGAAATGTTTAGGACTCATTTATTTAATTTAATGAATTCTTTTGTAATTTGAAGCTTTTAGTCATATTCCTTATTGGAATCTATTCCTTGCCACTATGAAATTGTGAACCAACAGATGCTTTCAATCTTTAACTCTATTTTATAAAGACTGAGTCTTTAAATATTGCCCAGGCTAGAAGTACCAAAATTATTCATGTTAAGTTCCCATCACTGTTCAGCATGGGAACTTTGATTTGCTTTGTTTCTGACCTGGGCTATTTCACATCTGTTTAGGTAACCCCCCTCACCAATTCCTGAGGACTTTCCATATTAATGCTAAACTTAGTTTAGAGACTTGATTGACATAAAGCCAATTGACATAACCCACTGTAACTCAGAACTTCTGAGCTTAAGAGTTCTACAGATTCATTCTCCTGGGTAATTAAGATTTATAGAAATATATGACCCCTTTTCAATAATAAATGGACAATCAGCATGTGAAGTTACAGTATGAAAATCTGATCAGTAATCTAAAACTTTAGCAAGGTAATAGCTATCTTCATTATTGAAGACAGAAGTAACATGCCATTAGAAAAAAAAAAAAAAATCTTTGCAGTTCTGTTTATTGTGTCAACCTATTTAAGTGTATGAAGGCCCCCAAGGACATTTATGGAGTTTCTTATGTAGTTGATAATCAATCTTTAAATTTATAACTGTACAATAAAATGCCCTTCACTGATGATGATTAATCCCTGCTTGTCAAATATGACCACTTTACAATGCCATGCTGTAAAGTCTTCTCTAACTAAATCCCATCTGTCTTACATTAATAAAGTGAGCTCTTTTCTAAATCTCCACTCCATGTAATGGAACTTCAGAAATTTTTCATGTAATTCAAATCCTTCTAAAAATTTATAAAGTGGTTTATGTTAATTTTGTAGTCTTAATTTTTATGATCAGAAATGTTAATATAGAGACTTTGTTTAGATTATAGCATTGCTTTCTTTGCAATCTTCCAATCTCAGATCTTTTTAATTGAATGAGACCTCTTAATAATATATATATATATATATATATATATATATATATATATATATATATATATATATATATATGTGTGTGTGTGTGTGTGTGTGTGTGTGTGTGTGTGTGTGTGTATAAAATGTCTTATAGAAATGTATATATGGGGGGGGCAGAGGCAAGATGGCAGAGATCTCTCATTCTGAGATCTCTCATTCCCTCACTACCAAATATTTAATTCAGCCTCAAAAATAGCACTTGACTGGTAAAACCCACGAAGATTAGAAATACAACAATTTACCAACCGAAGATAATCTGGAATTTCATTAAACAAGGTCTGTCCTGAGGGGTGGGAAAACACCTGTGCAAGCAGTAATAGAACTATGTTGTGCTGATTGGGCTTGGGAAGCCTCTGGGGTTAGAAAAGCTACAGAGACAGATGACTCTGGAATATTCCAATTGCTCTACTTTGCTTGCAAAACAGCAGATCAGCAGAGAAATCAAAGCCACTCTAAAAAACCGCCAGAACCTAAAATGATCTGGCTATACCCACCCAAAACAGGAAGTGATTCAGCACAGATCCCAGCACAGCTGTGCAGCTGCATTCTGCAGTATGGGGGCTTTTCCTTGGGGCAGTTAAGAAACTGCACAGCAGGGTGACACAGTCTAGGGCAGCCTCTAATCTGCACAGTGCCTGAGGCAGTGGAACTTCTGCAGCAGAGACTGTGCTTCCTGGACACTTCTGATCTGTGCATTGGGGCTATTCTCTGATCAGCTGCTAATATCCATAGCCCCATGGGGAGTGTGTGTGTGGGGGTTGGGACACTTTCACTGTTAAGCCTCTAGCCTCAGGCAGTTGCTAGGCCACACAGTGGGGGTCTTTTCACTATGCACTTTTACAGCCCGGCCCTGCTAACCAGCTCTGAATCACTTCTGGTGGGGGGGGAAACTCTCTCCCAGAGCACCATCACACCTTTGCAGCCCTTTCACAAGACAGCTGCCATCCATATATCTATCCCTGTTCTGCAGAGGAAGCTGGTAACCTCCTTGCCCTGAAGACAGACCCTATAGGCTTTTAAAAAATGAGTAAAAGAAAAAAAAAAAAAATCAAAAGGGAGACCAATAGCTTCTATACAAAAAGAGAGCAGGTTTGCAACCCTGAAAAAACTAATAGCAAACAGTCTCCAGATAATACCCTGAAGGGGAATGCTATCTGGGCCTCATCACATAATACTCTCCTAGAAGAGACTATTAAAAACCTCAAAAGAGAGTTAGAAAAAAAATGGGGTAAGGAAAGAGAAGCTATGCAAGAGAGTAACAACATCCTGAAATGTGAATTGGAAAAGGTAAAAAACTATCAGGAAGTGCAGGGAAACAAATTTATGAATTGGAAAAGGTTTACAAAAATCCCTGGAAAGTAGGATTTGTGAATTGGAAAAGAAAGAATTCCCAAGAAAATAGGATTTGTAAATTGCAAAAAGAAAATAACTCACTAAAAAAAATTAGTGAAATGGAAAAAAATCCCATAGAGCAAAACAATTTAAAAACTCAATTGGACACATACAAAATGAAGTAAAATAAAAGCTAATAAAGAGAATAACTCATTAAAATTCAGAACCGAACAAATAGATACAAATGATTCTTTGAGACATCAGCCAAGCAAATAAAAATAAATAAATAAATAATTAGAAACCAGAAAAAATGTAAAAAGAGAACTGTACAGATGTAATAGAATCAAAAGATATAATAGGTGTTGAAAGAATTCATTGAACAGCTTCCGAAAAAGATCCTAAAATAAAAATTCCAAGGAATATTGTGGCCAAACTTTAGAACTATCAGATTAAAGAAAAAAATATTACAAACAGCCAGAAAAACAAACAAACAAACAAACAAACAAACAACAAAAAAAAAACAATTCGAATACTGAGGTACCACAATAAGAATCACTCAAGGTCTGGCTGCCTCCACCTTAAAGGATAGAAGGCCCTGGAATCTAATATTCCGAAAAGCAAAATAACTTGGAATGCAGCCAAGAATAAACTACCCAGCTAAGCTGAGCATTATTTTTCCATGGAAGAAGATGGACACTTAATGAAACAGATTAATTCCAATTGTTTCTAAGGAAAAAAAAAACTATCTAAACAAAAACATTTTGATCTCCAACCATAGGACTCAAGAAAAGCAGAAAAAGATAAAAAGGAACTCTTGAGAACTGTATTTCTGTTGTGGTTATACATAAAGAATATATGTATAATTTGATTTTAATTGATATAATATAAAAAAGGGAAGTAGAAATGGAAAATTGATAATGTCAGAAAAAAGGGGAAGGGGGGATAAAAAGAGGGAAACTACATCCCACAAAGAGGCAAAGGAAACCTATCTTATCTGAGGGATTTAGAGAAGAAGAGGAACACTGTGTGAATTATATTCTCATCAGAGTTGGCTCAAAGAGAAAATAATTAATATATTTGTTTTACAGAGAATTTTCTCTTACCTCATTTAAAAGGGGGAGAGAAAAAGGGAAAAGGAAAAAAAATAATAAGGGAAAGGTACAAGAAAGGGGAAGAGATTCAAAGCGGGGAGGGAGGGATACTACAGTGGACAAGTGATGTGATACAAGTGGGGCCCATAAGTTTAATGCTGGGAAAGAAGGTTGGGGGGACAAGAAAAAGAAAAGTACACTCTGGGGATAATAAGATGGCAGGAAATACAGAATTAGTAATTTTAACTGTAAATATGAATAGGATAAACTCTCCCATTAAGTGGGGACAGATAGCAGACTGGATCAAAAGTCAGAACCCTACAATATGTTGTTTACAGGAAACACATTTAAAGCAGTGAGATACATACAGAGTAAAGGTAAAAGGCTGGAGCAGAATCTATTATGCTTCAGGTGAAGTGAAAAAAGCAGGGCTAGCCATTCTTATCTCAGAACAAGCAAGAGCAAAAATTGATATAATTAAAAGAGATAAGGAAGGAAACTATATCTTGCTAAAAGGTAGCATAGACAATGAAGCAATATCAATACTAAACATATATTTACCAAGTGGTATAGCATCTAGCTTCCTAAAGAAGTTAAGAGAGTTGCAAGAAGAAATAGACAGAAAAACTATAATAGTGGAAGATCTCAACCTTGCACTCTCAGAATTAGATAAATCAAACCACAAAACAAATAAGAAAGAAATTAAGGAGGTAAATAGAATATTAGAAAAATTAAGTATGATAGATCTTTGGAGAAAACTGAATGGTGGCAGAAAGGAATGCACTTTCTTCTCAGCAGTTCATGGAACCTATACAAAAATTGACATATATTTGGATATAAAGACCTCAAAATTAAATGCATGAAGGCAGAAATAGTGAATGCTTTCTTTTCAGATCACGATGCAATAAAAACTACATTCACCAAAAAGTTAGGGGTAAATAGATCAAAATGTAATTGGAAACTAAATAATCTCATCTTAAAGAATGATTGGGTGAAACAGCAACTTATAGACACAATTAATAATTTCACTCAAGATAATGACAATGATGAGACATCATACCAAAATCTGTGGAATGCAGCCAAAGCAATAATAAGGGGAAATTGTATATCTTTAGATGCTAACTTGAATAAAATAGAGAAAGAGAAGATCAATGAATTGGGCTTGCAACTTAAAAAGCTAGAAAAAGACCAAATTAAAACCCCCCAATCAAATACTAAACTTGAAATTCTAAAATTAAAAGGAGAAGTTAATAATATTGAAAGCAAAAATACTATTGAACTAATAAATAAAACTAAGAGTTGGTTTTATGAAAAAAAAAAACAATAAAATAGATAAACCTTTGGTAAATCTGATTAGAAAAAGGAAAGAGGAAAATCAGATTATTAGTCTTAAAAATGAAAAGGGAGAACTTTCCACCAATGAAGAGGAAATTAGAGGAATAATGAGTTACTTTGCCCAACTTTATGCCAATAAATTTGATAACCTGAGTGAAATGGATAACTACCTCCAAAAATATAGGCTTCCCAGATTAACAGAGGAGGAAGTAAATTGTTAAATAGTCCCATTTCAGAAAAAGAAATAGAACAAGCTATTAATCAACTCCCTAAGAAAAAATCCCCAGAACCAGATGGATTTACATGTGAATTCTACCAAACATTTAAAGAACAATTAGCCCCAATGCTATATAAACTATTTGAAAAAAATAGGGAATTAAGGAGTCCTACCAAATTCCTTTTATGACACAGACTTGGTACTGATACCTAAACCAGGTTGGTTGAAAACAGAGAAAGAAAATTATAGACTAATCTCCCTAATGAATATTGATGCTAAAATCTTAAATAAGATATTAACAAAAAGACTACAGAAAATCATCCCCAGGATAATACTTCATGATCAAGTAGGATTTATGCCAGGAATGCAGGGCTGGTTCAATATTAGGAAAACCATCAGTATAATTGGCCATATTAACAGCCAAATTAACAAAAATCATATGATTATCTCAATAGATGCAGAAAAAGCATTTGATAAAATCCAACATTCATTCCTATTAAAAACACTTAACAGTATAGGAATAAATGGACTTTTCCTTAAAATAATCAGTAGCATCTATTTAAAACCATCATTAAGATCATATGTAATGGGGATAAACTGGAACTATTCCCAATAAGATCAAGAATGAAACAAGGTTGCCACTATCCATTACTATTCAATATTGTATTAGAAATGCTAGCTTTGGCAATAAGAGTTGAGAAAGAGATTCAAGGAATTAGAATAGATAATAAGGAAACCAAATTATCACTCTTTGCTGATGATATGATGTTATACTGAGAGAACCCCAGAGATTTTACTAAAAAGTTAGTAGAAATAGTCCACACCTTTAGCAAAGTTGCAGGATACAAAATAAACCCACATAAGTCATCAGCATTCTTAGATATCACTAACAAAATCCAACAGTTGGAGACACAGAAAGAAATTCCACTTAAAGTAACTACTGATAGTATAAAATATTTAGGAATCTATCTGCCAAGAGAAAATCAGAAATTATATGAGCAAAACTACAAAACACTTTCCACACAAATTAAGTCTGATCTAATCAATTGGAAAAGTATTAAATTCTCTTGGATAGTAATATATTAAATACAGTAAAAGATGACAATACTACCTAAACTAATCTATTTATTTAGCGCTATACCAATCAGACTCCCAAAAACTATTTTAATGACCTAGAAAAAATAACAACAAAGTTTATATGGAAAAACAAAAGTTCAAGAATCTCATGGGAATTAATGAAAAAAAAAAAAAAATCAAATGAAGATGGCCTAGCTGTACCAGATTTAAAATTATATTATAAAGCAGTGGTTACTAAAACCATTTGGTATTGTCTAAGAAATAGACTAGTTGATCAGTGGAATAGGTTAGGTTCAAAGGACAAAATTGTAAATAACTCTAATAATTTAGTGTTTGACAAACCCAAAGAACCCAGCTTTTGGGATAATAACTCAATGTTTGACAAAAATTGTGTGGAAAATTGGAAATTAGTGTGACAGAAACTAGGCATTGACCCACACTTAACACCATACACCAAGATAAGGTCAAAATGGGTTCATGACCCAGGCATAAATAATGAGATTATAAATAAATTAGAGGAACATCAATAGTTTACCTCTCAGACCTGTGGAAGAGGAATAAATTTATGACTAAAGAAGAACTAGAGATCATTATTGACCACAAAGTAGAAAATTTTGATTATATCAAATTGAAAAGTTTCTATACAAACAAAACTAATACAGACAGGATTAGAAGGGAAACAATAAACTGGGAAAACATTTTTATACTCAAAGGTTCTGATAAAGGCCTCATTTCCAAAATATATAGAAAATTGACTCTAATTTATAAGAAATCATTTATAAGAAATTCTCCAATTGATAAATGATCAAAGGATATGAGCAGACAATTCTCAGATGAAGAAATTGAAACTATTTCTAGTCATATGAAAAGATGCTCCAAGTCATTATTAATCAAATAAATGCAAATTAACACAACTTTGAGATACCACTACACACTTGACAGATTGGCTAGACTGACAGGAAAGATAATGTGCAAAGTTGGAGGGGATTTTTGGAAAATAGGGGCACTGATACATTGTTGGTGGAATTGTGAATACATCCAGCCATTCTGGAGAGCAATTTGGAACTATGTGTAAAGGGCTAGAACTGAGCAATGCACTTGGATGATGAAGCACGTGAGACTAATTGCCAATTGGACGGTTCCCTATTAACTTGTTTAAGGTTGACCCTCCCCAGCTGTTCTGTGCTGACTTGATTGGTGAGACAAAGAGAGGGAAGTGACTTGTGTGGGAGGAGCAAGAGAAACTTGGGTGGTGGAACTCACGCTCACTTGCACTCGTGACCTGGCGTTGGGGGCGATGGTAAAGATCTAGAATAAAGACGTTTAGTGATCCTGACTCCTGCTGATTTCTGGAAAGATAGAGTTCCAGCATTTGGCGTCCAACGTGTGGCTGGCACCCTACTTCCACCAAAGTCCTCCTGTGACCAGGAGATTAGGTGAGTATTCTAATAGAAATAAGGAACTTACCTTGTTAAGGACTAAATCAGCAATCTCTAGTAACTGAGATGGGGCAGATGTTAGGTAAATCCTGGGCCTCAGCTGACCCTGCTCCAACCACAGCCCCTGCCTCATCTAGCAATGCTATAGAGGATATAATTAAGATAATTGATGAGAAAAGTTTACTTGTTCCCATCCCACAAATGAATAATCTCTTACACTCATTGATTTGCACATCCCCTTGGTTCTTAAATGAAGAAAAACTACGTATAGATAAATGGAAGCTAGTGGGACTTCAAATGAAAGAATTTTACTCAAAAAATGGGAATTGTCAAATTTTCCCAGAGGTATTTTATCTATAAAACTTGATTCTATTAGACTTAAGCTATCAGGAAGAGTTTAGAAGAAGGAAGAGTTCTAAAAAGGCACAGAGAAGGAAGTGTGAGGAACAAAAGATAGAAGATAGGCAAACTCAGGACATTGCCAGAGGGCAAGGGGATTTGAATGAGGAATCTGAGTGTGTAGACTCTGATTGTCCAGAAGAAATTTCAACCCCACCTAGAGAGCAGATTATTGATCAGCCCACATCCACTCCACCTTCAGGGAAGGAGGGAGGAGGAGTAGTGGGAGGGGCGGTGACCTCATCAGCACCCCCCCTCCTCCCACACAGAGCCCCCCCTCCCAACAACTGCCCACTCCTGTAACTAGATTAGAAAGAGGGCTTATTGAAGCAATTGAAAATGGAAAAGAAGTAGATAATGATTTCAAACTTCAAATTTTTCCCGTGATTCAACAGCATAATTCTGCAGGTCAAGAGAGTAGAAGATATGCTCCTTTTAATATGGATGTTCTTAAAGACCTGAAAAAATCTTGCACTGTCTTTGGGGCTACATCAGATTATGTTAAGATGTTAATACACAATTTGGCTTATGAAACCTTAACCCCTAGTGACTGGAAAGTCATTGCAAAAGTGTGCTTAGAACCTGGACAAAATTTGTTGTGGTTTTCTGAATTTACTGAGCTCTGTAGAATTCAAGCCCAACAAAATAGTCAAAGTGCAGCTAATACTTCCATCACCTATGACCTACTAATAGGTATAGGTTCTTATGCAGACGCTTTGGTACAGATTAATTACTCCATAACAGCATTTGAGCAAATTTCTGCTGCTGCTATCAAAGCATGGGCTTCTCTCCCCAGTAAAAACTACAAGGGTGAGACCTACACAAAAATTGTACAGGGACCAAATGAACCTTTTGCTGATTTTGTGGCACGTTTGCAGACAGCTGTCATACAGGCAAATGGTGAAAATGAAGTAACAGACACTTTGGTGAGGCAACTTGCTAGAGACAATGCCAATGAGGTTTGTAGAAGGATTATACTAGGACTACGTAAGGATGCTCCTTTAGAGGAGATCATAAGACGCTGTGCCATAATGGGCACAAATACCTTTTATAGCCAGGCTATGGTGCAGACTTCCCAAGATCCCAACATGGGGAGACAGGATCCCTTTTGGCAAGGGGTTTCCAGAGAGAATTGTCAATGCTTTCAATGCGGTGAAGTAGGCCATTTGAAAGCTCAATGTTGGCATAGAGACAGAGTGAGAAGACAGGCTAGGAGAACAAGACCCAAAACCCCATGTCCAAAATGCAACAGAGGACTCCATTGGGCCTCAGAGTGTAGACTGATTCAGGGAAACGGGATGAGGGGCCCAGCTCCAGGGCCCCAAGCAAAAAACACTTGGGGCATGATGGCAGCCGATGCCACACCCAGAGAGTGCCTCCAAGTCCAATACCCAGACATGACCAATCAGCCAGGAAGCCATCTGAGGGGAGAAAGGGATTACATAATCAGTCAGCCAGGAAGCAACATGATGGGAGAAAGGGACTACAATTAGGGAGGATAGAGTTGTATGCAGCTGGGACAATTGAGATACCCCCTGGAGAGGTGAAATCTGTTCCTCTCCAACCTATGGATCCCTTGCCTCCAGGCACAGTAGGCTTGACCATTTCACCTCCTGAGAGTACTTACAAGACAGTGTTCATTCATACACTGATGTGGGAAACTGGGGAATGTGTAGATAATATCCCAGTCACTAACACAGGGAGACAATGTGTGACTTATCAACCAGGGGAAGTAGTAGCATCAGGTTTATTGATACAGACTCCTAATAAGCAACCTGGTGACAGTCACCCATGTTCGGACTCCAAGCAGAAAAACCCAGGAATATACTGGACAGCAGCTGTGACAGCTGACCGACCTATGCTCACCATCTATATAAATGGCATAGCATTAGAAGGACTGGTGGACACAGGTGCAGATCGCACAGTCATTAGAGGTGCCAACTGGCCCAGTCACTGGCCAAAGACTAAGGCAGACACCTACATGTCTGGGGTAGGAGGATCAATAGCAGCTGAAGTTAGTGCTACCCCTTTAAGATGGGTATTTGAAGGTGAAACAGGAGTTTTTACTCCTTTTATAGTTGAAAAAATCCCCATCAATCTGTGGGGAAGAGACATTTTACAACAATTAGGGTTAAAAATGAGTACTTCGGTTTTTTTAGGCAGGGCTGCTGTTGAAGGCCTGCCAACACTTTCACCTATTCCTATCCAGTGGAAAACTGATACACCAGTGTGGATAGAACAGTGGCCCTTAGATAACAATAAAATTCAGGCCTTACTAGATATAGTACAGGAACAACTTGATCAAGGACACTTACAACCTTCTCTAAGTCCTTGGAATTCCCCAGTATTTGTTGTAAAAAAGAAATCTGGAAAATGGAGAATGTTGACTGATTTAAGAAAGGTAAATGAACAGATGGAAACTATGGGAACTCTTCAACCTGGACTTCCATCTCCTACTCAGCTGCCTAGAGAATGGCCTCTGTGGGTTATAGACATTAAGGATTGTTTCTATTCTATCCCTCTAGATAAGGAGGATATGAAAAGATTTGCCTTTTTAGTGCCCAGCGTTAACTTAGCTGAGCCTTATAAAAGATATGAATGGACAGTTTTGCCACAGGGAATGAAAAACAGCCCTACTATGTGTCAAATGTATGTTGCTGCTGCTCTTAGTCCAGTAAGAAAAGCATTTCCAAAAGTAATGTTATTACATTACATGGATGATATATTGGGATGTGCACCTGAGGAACAAATGTTAGAAGCATGTCTACAAAAAACCATAGAAACACTAAGGAATTATAAATTGCACATAGCTCCAGAAAAGATTCAAAGACATGCTCCTTTTCAATATTTAGGATATGAAGTATATCCTAAGGTGCTTACAGTACAAAAACTCTCCTTAAGAACAGAGAAGCTAAACACCTTAAATGACTTCCAGAAATTGATAGGAGATATCCAATGGATGTGTCCCGTGCTAGGCTTGACTACCTGTCAATTGCAACCATTATATGACATTTTAAGGGGAGACAGTGCTTTAAATTCACCATGCCAGCTTACAAAAGAAGCTCAAGAGGCTTTGAGACAAGTTGAACTGGCTTTATCCAATGTGTTTGAAAGAGTCACTCAAAAACCCTTGGAAATATCAGTTTTTGCTACACAAGAGGTCCCCACAGCAGTCCTTCATCAAGGAGACAGTGTGATAGAGTGGGTGAACCTCCCAGCACAACCAGAACAAAGCCTTATTCCTTACCCAGTGCTTGTGGCTAGAATTTTATTAAAGGCCATTAAACGAGCAGTACAATTATCTGGGACAAGACCTGACAAGATATATACCTTTTATACTAATGCACAAGTTAATGTGTGCTGCGAAACCATCCCAGAGTGGCAAATTTTATTAACCATGGCTCCAAATTTTGCACACGGGTCTCCATTAAAGATAACCAGACTGCTACATAATTGGCAATGGATTCTTGAAGAAAAGGTTTCTAAAGTTCCTCTTAAAGGACCAACTATCTTTACAGATGCATCCAAACATAATATTTGTGCTGTGTATTCTCGTGACTTAACTATAAAGAAAGTAATCAGAACTCCTTTTCAGTCCACTCAGCAGAATGAATTGTATGCAATCATTCTAGCTCTTGCTTATTATCCTGGAGATATAAATATAATATCTGATTCAGCCTATTCAGTAGGTGTGGTACAAAGAATTGCCACAGCCCAAATAAAATTTGTAGCCTCCAATATATATATATCAGCTCTTTAAAGAGCTTCAAGAGCAAGTGAGAAAGCATCCAGGTAAGATTTATATTTTGCATGTCCATTCCCATAGTGGACTTCCAGGTCCTATTTTTGATGGTAATTCAAAGGCAGATAGCCTTCTAACCATGCTGGTCAGTACTCCTTTATTTCAAGAAGCACAAGAGTCTCATTCTAAATATCATCAGGCTGCCCGAGCTTTACGTTTGCAGTTTGGAATAACAAGAGAAGAAGCTAGGAGCATAGTAAAAGCCTGTACAGCTTGCCTTCCTTTCCATGCTCCTACACTCCCTCCAGGGAAGAACCCTCGTGGTTTGAGACCTAATGAAATTTGGCAAATGGATGTGACCCATTATAAATCTTTTGGTCGTCTATCTTTTATCCATGTCGTGGTAGACACCTTTTCAGGATTCACATTTGCAATACCAGCAGCAAAAGAGACAGCCCGAGTGGTAACTGAATTCCTTATACAAGCATTTGCAATTATGGGTGTGCCACAAGCAATAAAAACAGACAATGGACCTGCATATACATCTAAACATTTTATACACTTTTGTGCACAGTATAAGATTTTACACACCACGGGCATACCCTTTAATCTTCAAGGGCAGGCAATAGTAGAGAGAAGAAACAGAGATATTAAGACACTCCTCCAAAAACAAAAGAAAGGGGGAGCCACGGGTAACCCTAGAGAACTTCTAAATTTAGTTCTCTATACCATTAATTTTTTAATTTTTGACAAAGATGCACTGGCTCCAGCAGACAGGTTTTATAACTCACCAGAAGGGCAGTGTCCAGTGCGAGCAGCTCCACTGTCTTTAGATAATCGTCAAGTGATGTGGAGAGACCTAGAAAGTGGTGAATGGAAGGGACCAGATAGGTTAACTGCTTGGGGGAGAGGGTTTGCTTGTATCTCTACAGATGGAGAAGGAATCAGATGGGTGCCAACGAGCTGTATTCGCCTTGTCCATCGGAGAGAGACCGAGCAGACCCTTGAAACGAAGGAGAAGGCCCAAGAAACATCAGGTGGTTCCGTTGCTGACTGTGCCCACCACTGAAAGAACCTGGCAGTTATGGCGTTTGACCCATGGACATCAAAAACTGTTGGACTTGAAAATCCTCAGAAATCATTGGATTCTCTGAGACATCATAAGACTATTGTAGGACTCGAAAGTCTCAGGAATCATTGGATTCTCTGAGACATCATAAGACTATTGTAGGACTGAAATCCTCAGGAATCATTGGATTCTCTGAGGCATCATAAGACTATTGTAGGACTGAAAGTCCTCAGAAATCATTGGATTCTCTGAGGCATCATAAGACTGTTGCTGGACTTCAAAATCTTGTGGGGATCATTGGATTCCCTAACTTATAAAAAGACTGATGTGGGACTTCAAAAACTTGTGGGGATCATTGGATTCCCTAACAGTGAAGCAATGGACAATAGATTGGTTTTGGACTATTTCTTGGTTGCTGAAGAAGGGGTATGTGTGTCTGGTGTTTACATACCCTCCTTCTAGGACTTCTGGAAATCTCTTACAATACCATGTTGATTTATATTGTTTGTTATATCACTATTTGCATGTACAATTCCTGTTTGTTACACCACATCGAGTCTGCACTGACTGTGGGGAGAGTCACCACTAATAGCCTCTGCGTTATTGCTATGTGCTTGTGTAATAACTCCCATGCTGATGGGTTTGTGCATACTTGTCTCTAATAAGGCCCTTCAATCCAGAAACCCGCTAGCAAATCCCCACTTCTCTTTGGTGCTTCTCATCTCCCTTCCTGAGATGTCAGGGAGGGCGTGATTATCTCCTTTTTAGTGCTTTCATCTCCCCTCCTGAGAAGTCGGGGGGGGGGGGCGTGATCACCTCCTTTTTGGGGTTCTCATCTCCCTGAAAAGTCAGGGATGGCGCGACCTCCTGTGGTCTAAAACAAAAGAAAGCGGGAGATGTAAAGGGCTAGAACTGAGCAATGCACTTGGATGATGAAGCACGTGAGACTAATTGCCAATTGGACGGTTCCCTATTAACTTGTTTAAGGTTGACCCTCCCCAGCTGTTCTGTGCTGACTTGATTGGTGAGACAAAGAGAGGGAAGTGACTTGTGTGGGAGGAGCAAGAGAAACTTGGGTGGTGGAACTCACGCTCACTTGCACTCGTGACCTGGAGTTGGGGGCGATGGTAAAGATCTAGAATAAAGACGTTTAGTGATCCTGACTCCTGCTGATTTCTGGAAAGATAGAGTTCCAGCAACTATGCTCAAAAAGTTACCAAAATGTTCATACCTTTGATCTAGCAATGTTGCTACAGGGCTTATATCCCAAAGATATCTTAAAGAAGGGAAAGGGACCTTTATGTGCAAGAATGTTTGTGGCAGCCCTCTTTGTAATGGCCAGATATTGGACTCTGAGTGGATGCCCCTCAATTGGAGATTAGTTGAATAAATTGTGGTATATGAATATTATGGAATATTATTGTTCTGTAAGAAATGACCAACAGGATGATTTCAGAAAGGCCTGGAGAGACTTACATAAACTGATGCTGAGTGAAATGAGCAGGATCAGGAGATCATTATATACTTCAACAATATTATATGATGATCAATTCTGATGGACATGGACATCTTCAACAATGAGATGAACCAAAGCAGTAATGAATTGAACCAGCTACACCCCGCAAAAGAACTGTGGGAGATGACTATGAACCACTACATAGAATTCCCAATCCCTTTATTTTTGTTTGCCTTAATTTTTATTTTCTTCACAGGCTAATTGCACACTATTTCAAAGTCTGATTCTTTTTGTACATATATTGTATTTAATTT
This sequence comes from Sminthopsis crassicaudata, assembly GCF_048593235.1. Lineage (NCBI taxonomy): Eukaryota > Metazoa > Chordata > Mammalia > Dasyuromorphia > Dasyuridae > Sminthopsis > Sminthopsis crassicaudata. The sequence goes on along the minus strand of NC_133617.1, from coordinate 550,623,417 downwards.
ATACTTTAACATATTTAACATGTATTCATCAACTGCCATCTGAGGGAGGGGGTGGGGGGAAGGAGGGGAAAAACTGGAACAAAAGGTTTGGCAATTGTCAATGTTGTAAAATTACCCCTGCATATATCTGGTAAATAAAAAGCCATATATGTGTGTGTGTGTGTGTGTGTGTGTGTGTGTGTGTGTTTATATATATACATATATATGTATATGTATTGTATATATATATATATATACATGTATATATGTGTGTGTGTATATATATATATATATATATATATATATATATATTAACCTTTTATGGCATAAAAAAGAAATGTATCTATGTGTATATCTTTCTATTTAATTCCCTCACCCTATTATTATATTTGGTCAATACTTCTAATTTCATAGATAAATGAACTCCCTCCTTCCTATTGCCTTTTTGGCACATTGCATAGAAAGCTAAATCTGGAGTCAAAAAAGATATGGAATTAGATGTAATCTTAGTAATTGAATGACCAGATAATTCACCTAACTTCTGCCTGCCTTGATTTCCTTGTCTGAAAATGGAAATAAATAGAATCTACTTCTCAAGGTTGTGGTAAAGATGCAAGAGACAATTGTATAGTACTTTATGAAACTTGAAGAACTAAATGAATACTTTTCTGTCAATTTTTAGTCATGATTTTCTTAGCATTTATACCATAGTGGTTTACGATTTCCTTCTCCAGTTCATTTTGCAAATAAGAAAACTAAAGTAAACAGTGTTAAATGACTTGCACAGAATCACAAAGCTATTAAGTTAAGTCAAATTTGAACTGAGGAAGATGAGTCTTCTTGACTTTAGGTCCATCACTTGATCCACTTTGCCACTTTACCTATACCTATTATCTCCATAATAGTAATTCCTAGCTATTATCATCCATGCAGCTTAGCACCTGTCATACAATTTAATAATCTGAGTCTTTATTGGAGATACTGAGAATTGATAATAACACAAGCACTGGACCTTTGATTTCATTGATATAGTTAGCTGGGGCCTTAATGGATAGGACCCAGGGCCTGATCTCAGAAAAACCTGACTTCCAATTTAACTTTAGTTACTCACTAGCTATGGAATTCTGAGCAAGTCACTTTAACTTCTTTTTGCATCAGTTTCCACAATTGTAAAATGGGAATAATAATAGGACCTACTTCATAGGGCTATTGTGAACATGAAAGGAAATAATTGTAAAATCCTTAGCAAAGTGCCTGGCACATAGTAAGTTATTTGTAAATGCTTATTTACTTTTCCTAATGCAGTCATCACCTTTTCTGTGCATTAAAATCTGAGATAGTTGCCTGAGATTTTGAGTAGTTTGGTGATTTGCATTGCTTCATATAATCATTATGGAATCAGGGGTATGATTCAAATTCATATCCTTTTCCAATGATTCTCAGATTATTGTTGCCTCATATTTTTATTGTTTTATTTTTTATATGAAGAAATTTTGCTTTATGGGAAATTCAATAATTTTATTATTTCAAATATAGGAGTTTGATACATTTTAATACATATTATAGGGCCAAAAGTGACCCAGGAGAACTAGAGGAAATGGTTAGAAAACTACTGTGATTGCTATTAACCTAGGTGAGGAACACTGAAAGTTATACTGACTCAGCGATCCAATGTTCACAGTCTTGCTTGTAAATCAGTGTTGGAAGAGGCAGTTTTTGTATACTTGGTATTTATCATATGGCTCCTACTGTAGCAATTGGGGAGATGCTGAAGTACAATGGCCCATACCCATTGCTGATGTGAACTTCTGCAGATTGTCTTTATTTTATTTCTAAAATTATTAATAAAAGTTATCTCTATCTTGAATTGGTTGCTGACTCAGACTTAGAAATTGCTATGGTAATGAAAGATTAAATGAATTGGCCAGTTACATAGCCAAAACATGTGTGAAGGACATAAAGCCTTTTTTTTTTTTTTCCTGAATCTGAGATTCCCTCAGATTATCTTCCTTTAAAGCTGTCTCTCCAACTAACAGCAAATAAAAATAGCCTTTCTTCTCAGTACCTCCTGAGGCAATACAACTGATGCATAGTCAACTTATTGATTTATCCATTCATCCCTTATTTCTTTAAGTCATGGTACACCGAGACACTTTCCATAAAACAGTTAATTTACTTAAAGATTAATAACAATTATTGGTCTTTGTGTAATTTGCATTTTGTGCAGAGGGAGTCAAGTTTTGGAGACAGGGATACTTGTTTCTCATTGAAGGAGAGTGAACACAAGCAGCTTAAATACATAAATAAATACGTATTTATGTGTGTTTACACACACATATACACTATATATATATATATATATATATATATATATATAGTAAACAAAGTACATATGTGTACACACACACACACACACACACACACACACACACACACACACATACATATATATGTTAAGTTTTTCTCTAGATTAGCAGTATGCAATTCTAGCCTAGTATTTTTCTTTAAGGAGAGCACCATTGCCACCCTGATAGTCCCAATTTACTATTACTTTTCTGGCAAAAAAAAAAAAAAAAATTCTTCCTTGTATAGTGAAGAAATTCTGAGACAATGTTCTGTGTTGGATCAATCAAATTTTCAGGCTAATACTAACCAATCGTAGCTAAAAAACAAAACAAAACAAAACAAAAGTCATCTCAATCAGGTTCTTTTATCTTTTCCCTCTCAGTTTCTCCCAAGTAGACCACGTCTCCCCTAACTGGCCAGAAGGCAAGGATCAGAGACTTGTCCTCTGGGGAGGGTCTAAGTCAAACTGACTATATGTCTACAGGATAAACAGAATTCCATTTGGGAGGGACCCAGTCCAAGCTGGTATAGGTGTTCAGATGCCTTGGGGTTGGGAATGATTGCATAGCTACATTACATCTTTCAGAAATGGGGTTTGGCAATATTAGGAAAAATATGGATCACAAAGTAATATTATTTATTAAATAATATAGCACAATATTAATTTTCCTCACTTGGGATAGAATTTATAAAAGAATTATCTTCATGCCTCCCTGTGAACCACATTTAGACAAACACATGTAAACACATATAACCTTTTCTCTCTAACAAAATATGCCACACACTTGAAGCGACAACAAGAAAGAGACAACAAACTCTTTAAAAATTAAATTCTGGGGGGGGGGGAGGCAAACTTCTGGGCAAAGAGAGGGAAGGATAAGTACAAAGGGAAGCAAAACCTTGTCAGTTCTGTTTTGAGCAGTCTGAACAGAATTAATAAAACCCAATTTCTGTTCTATTTCCCTTCTGCATGTTTTAATCACATAGCACCTGTCTTTTAATCCAGTACTCAGTGTCTCATGAATGAAATTCTCTTTCTTCTCCATCCCTTTAGGTGTTGTCAATGCTCAGCAAAGCTGTCAGTTGTGGCAGCCATAATCCCTTTCTGCTTATGCTCCTCATCTCTCCCACGAAGACCCAAATAGATATTATCAGATGTGTGTCCATCTCATTTGGTCCTTACCCATTCCCTCCCTTAGGAATGAGAGACACTGGCTTGTCATTCACACTCTGGACACAATTCATCTCAGGTTATGATAGCTTTTAGGGGAATGAGAAAAGAGACAGGGTACATTGCTTCCAATGTACTGTTACATTAAAATATACACACATATTCCTATCTTACTAGCTATTTTCCCTCAAAGCTTTAAAGTAAAGTAAAGACATGAAACATTATCACTAATTAAATTATGTTACTATAGCTATTACCTGACATTTTAGCTACAGTCATTAGTCTGAAGTTATTGCATCCAGATACAGAAAAAATCTTGAAAGCAGTTTGGTTTCCTAAGTATGGAAAACTATGGCCAACTCATTTACTAAATTTAATAAATTTTTCACAGTGCCAAATTTAAAAGAGCTAATTTGCCAATAGAAGGTATCAAAGAAGAAAGGTAGAAAACTATATGTCAAATTTTTTTTTAAATCCCCTAGACAAGTATGATTAAATCTTTAAAAAATACTCCATTATCATCTTTCAAATGTTGCTTTTCCAGCAGTTCCTATAGAAACGTTTTCCTTTTTTCCATATAATGAAACATTTCTCTGGTTATGATTATAATTAAAATGTAAGCACTAAATTCAATACAATAATGTTTAAAATACTGACAGGAGCACAATGAAAATGTTCTCCAGGACTATTAGAATGTTTTCTTGACAGAGAGGTGATCTTATTATCTTTATATCTTTGAAGTAATTTATTTTATGTTCTTAATTTTTTATATATTTTGCTTTCTATATTATAGTCTCATGCTGTATAGTCATGAATCATGAAATACTATAATTTCTAAAGAATGAAAGCTGCTAGTGACCCAAAGGGCAATGGAGAAATGAATTGTGCACATAACTAGACAACAGCATATTACCTCTGATAACTGGCATGTAAGAAGTTACATGAAATATATCATTTAGAAAATATGTGAATTAAAAGGAGTTGAGCTGAGCATATAAAAAGAACTGAGTATAATAGTTTGGCAATCTGAGGGTCAAACTGGTAATTATGAATGTTAAAAGGCCTGGAAAGAGTTTTACATGTATAAGAGGTGATTCTTCTATTAGGATTTTATGATTTATGAGAATTCTTATGCAACAATTGCATAAGTGTGTGCTTTGACAGCACATATCCTAAAATTGGAATGATTTAGAGGATTAGCATGGCTTCTGTCTCAAGATGAAGTGTAAATTCATGAAGAATTGCCTAAGAAATCAAGGATGGGTTTATTTATCTACTATTAGTGGATATATTTACTTGAATGGGATCATGGGCCTATTAAATTATTGAAGTATATTTTGTGTATTTAACATCTTATTTGATAGCAGATTGCTAAAGAATTTGCTCTTTAAAAAATCCATTTCATATATTATTCTGGCCTTAGGTATTTTTGTATTCATTATGATGATATATCAATATTTTAAAATGCATCATTTTAGCAGAATGCTTTTAGGAAAACAAACAAACAAACTACGATAGTCCTACATGAACAAAGTGGCATATACTGTATATAAAGTAATAGCAATGTTTTGAGATAACCAGCTTTAAATGACTTTAATATTCTCACTAGTACAATCATTTACAAATAACCTGAAGGAATTATGATGAAAAATCCTATCCATACCAAGAGAAGGAACTGATTGTGTCTGAATACTGAATGAAGCATTATTTGTTTCTCTCTGTATCTCTTTATTTTTAATGTAATTTTTTTTTTTTTTTTTTTTTTTTTTTGCTAAGACAGTTGGGGTTAAGTGACTTGCCCAGGGTCACACAGCTAGAAAGTGTTACATATCTGCACCACCTAGCTGCCCCTAATTTAATTTTTCTTGAGGGTTTTTAATTTTCTTTCTTTTTTTATTTTAAACAGTATTTATAATCTTTTTTTAAAATTTAATTTAATTTTTTTTATTCATTTTTCCAAATTATCCCCTCCCTCCCTCCACTCCCTCCCCCCGATGACACTTAATCCCATACATTTTACATGAGTTACAATATAACCTAGATACAATATATGTGTGTAAATACCATTTTCTTGTTGAACATTAATTATTAGCTTCCGAAGGTATAAGTAACCTGGGTAGATAGACAGTAATGCTAACAATTTACATTCGCTTCCCAGTGTTCCCTCTCTGGGTATAGTTATTTCTGTCCATCATTGATCAACTGGAAGTGAGTTGGATCTTCTTTATGTTGAAGATTTCCACTTCCATCAGAATACATCCTCATACAGTATTGTTGTTGAAGTGTATAGTGATCTTCTGGTTCTGCTCATTTCACTCAGCAACAGTTGATGTAAGTCTCTCCAAGCCTCTCTGTATTCCTCCTCCTGGTCATTTCTTTCAGAGCAATAATATTCCATAACCTTCATATACCATAATTTACCCACCCGTTCTCCAATTGATGGACATCCATTCAACTTCCAGGTTCTAGCTACAACAAAAAGAGCTGCCACAAACATTTTGGCACATACAGGTCCCTTTCTCCTCTTTAGTATTTCTTTGGGATATAATCCTAATAACAGCAATGCTGGGTCAAAGGGTATGCACAGTTTGATAACTTTTTGGGCATAGTTCCAAATTGCTCTCCAGAATGGCCAGATTCTTTCAAAACTCCACCAACAATGTATCAGTGTCCCAGTTTTCCCACATCCCCTCCCACATTCATCATTATTTGTTCCTGTCATTTTAGTCAATCTGACAGGTGTGTAGTGGTATCTCAGAGTTGTCTTAATTTGCATTTCTCTGATCAGTAGTGATTTGGAACACTCTTTCATATGAGTGGAAATAGTTTCAATTTCATCATCTGAGAATTGTCTGTTCATATCCCTTGATCATTTATCAATTGGAGAATGGTTTGGTTTCCTATAAATTAGGGTCAGTTCTCTATATATTTTGGAAATGAGACTTTTGTCAGAACCTTTACTTTTAAAAATATTTTCCCAATTTGCTAATCCCTTCTAATCTTGTTTGCATTAGTATTGTTTGTACAGAAACTTTTTAGTTTGATGTAATCAAAATCTTCTATTTTGTGATCAATAATGATCTCTACTTCTCCTCTGGTCATAAATTCCTTCCTCCTCCACAGGTCTGAGAGGTAGACTATCCTCTGTTCCTCTAATCTATTTATTATCTCCCTCTTTATGCCTAAATCATGGACCCATTTTGATCTTATCTTGGTATATGGTGTTAAGTGTGGATCCATATCTAATTTCTGCCATACTAATTTCCAGTTTTCCCAACAGTTTTTTTCCGAATAATGAATTTTTGTCCCTAATGTTGGTATCTTTGGGTTTGTCAAAGATTAGGTTGCTATAGATGTATCCTTTTTTGTCCTTTGTATCTAATCTGTTCCACTGATCTACTCTTCTATTTCTTAGCCAGTACCAAATGGTTTTGGTGACTGCTGCTATATAATATAGCTTTAGATCAGGTACACTTAGACCACCTTCCTCTGACTTTTTTTTTTTCATTAGTTCCCTTGCAATTCTCGACTTTTTATTCTTCCATATGAATTTTGTCGTTATTTTTTCTAGGTCATTAAAATAGTTTTTTGGGAGTCTGATTGGTATAGCACTAAATAAATAGATTAGTTTGGGGAGTATTGTCATCTTTATTATATTCGCTCGGCCTATCCAAGAGCACTGAATGTCTTTCCAATTATTTAAATCTGACTTTTTTTTTTTTTTTGGCAAGTGTTTTGTAATTTTTCTCATATAATTCCTGACTATTCTTTGGTAGATGGATTCCCAAATACTTTATACTCTCAACATTTGTTTGGAATGGAATTTCTCTTTGTATCTCTTGCTGTTGCGCTTTGTTGGTGATATATAAGAATGTTGAGGATTTATGTGGATTTATTTTGTATCCTGCCACTTTGCTAAAATTCTGAATTATTTCTAATAGCTTTTTAGCAGAGTCTTTTGGGTTCTCTAAGTATACCATCATGTCATCTGCAAAGAGTGATAGTTTGATTTCCTCATTTCCTACTCTAATTCCTTGAATCTCTTTCTCGGCTCTTATTGCCGAGGCTAGCATTTCTAGTACTATATTGAATAGTAATGGTGATAGTGGGCAACCTTGTTTCACTCCTGATCTTACTGGGAAAGGTTGCAGTTTATTTCTATTGCATATTACGCTTAGTGATGGTCTTAAATATATGCTCCTGATTATTCTAAGGAATAATCCATTTATTCCTATACTCTCAAGAGTTTTTAGTAGGAATGGATGTTGGATTTTGTCAAATGCTTTTTCTGCATCTATTGAGATGATCATATGGTTTTTATTAATTTGATTATTAATATGGTCAATTTTACTAATAGTTTTCCTAATATTAAACCAGCCCTGCATTCCTGGTATGAATCCTACTTGATCATAGTGTATTATCCTGGGGATGATTTTCTGAAGTCTTTTTGCTAATATCTTATTTAAGATTTTAGCATCAATATTCATTAAGGAAATTGGTCTATAATTTTCTTTCTCAGTTTTCGATCGACCTGGTTTAGGTATCAGTACCATGTCTGTGTCATAAAAGGAGTTTGGTAGGATTCCTTCATCCCCTATTTTTCAAATAGTTTATATAGCACTGGGGCTAATTGTTCTTTAAATGTTTGGTAGAATTCACATGTGAATCCATCTGGTCCTGGGGATTTTTTCCTGGGGAGTTGATTAATAGCTTGTTCTATTTCTTTTTCTGAAATGGGACTATTAAGCAATTTATTTCCTCCTCTGTTAATCTAGGAAGCCTATATTTTTGGAGGAAGTCATCCATTTCACTTAAGTTATCAAATTTATTGGCATAAAGTTGGGCAAAGTAACTCCTTATTATTTCTCTAATTTCCTCTTCATTGGTGGAAAGATACCCCTTTTCATTTGTAAGACAAACAATTTGATTTTCCTCTTTCTTTTTTCTGATCAGATTTACCAAAGGTTTATCTATTTTATTGGCTTTTTCATAAAAGCAACTCTTGGTTTTATTTATTAATTCAATAGTTTTTGTTTTTTTTTTACTTTCAATATTATTGGTTTCCCCTTTTAATTTTTGTATTTGAAGTTTAATTTTTGGTTGGGGGTTTTTAATTTGGTCTTTTTCTAGCCTTTTAAGTTGAAAGCCCAATTCGTTAATCTTCTCTTTCTCTATTTTCTTCAAATAAGCCTCTAAAGATATAAAATTTCCCCTTATTACTGCTTTAGCTGCATCCCAAAGATTTTGGTATGATGTCTCATCATTGTCATTATCTTGGGTGAAATTGTTAATTGTTTCTATAATTTGCTCTTTCACCCAGTCATTCTTTAAGATGAGATTATTCAGTTTCCAATTACTTTTTGGTCTATTTACCCCTAACTTTTTACTGAATGTAGCTTTTATTGCATTGTGGTCTGAGAAGAAGGCATTTATTATTTCTGCCTTCCTACATTTAATTTTGAGATATTTATGTCCTAATATATGGTCAATTTTTGTATAGGATCCATGAACTGCTGAGAAGAAAGTATATTCCTTTCTATTGCCATTTAGTTTTCTCCAAAGGTCTATCATACATAGTTTTTCTAATGTTCTATTTACTTTTTTAATTTCTTTCTTGTTTGTTTTGTGGTTTGATTTGTCTAAATCTGAGAGTGCAAGGTTGAGATCTCCCACTATTATAGTTTTACTGTCTATTTCTTCTTGCAACTCTCTTAACTTTTCCTTTAGAAAGTTAGATGCTATACCACTTGGTGCATATATGTTTAGTATCAATATGGCTTCATTATTTATGATACCTTTCAGCAGGATACAGTTTCCTTCCTTATCTTTTTTAACGAGATCTACTTCTGCTTTTGCTTGATCTGAGATAAGGATAGCTACCCCTGCTTTTTTGGCTTTACCTGAAGCATAATAGTTTCTGCTCCAACCTTTTACCTTTACTCTATATTTATCTCCATGCTTTAAGTGTGTTTCCTGTAAACAACATATTGTAGGGTTCTGATTTTTGATCCAGTCTGGTATCCGTCTCCGTTTGATGGGAGCGTTCATCCCATTCACATTTACAGTTAAAATTACTAATTCTGTATTTCCTGCCATCATATTATCCCCAGATTATGCTTTTTCCCTTGACCCCCCTGAACCCCTTCCCCAATATTTAATTTATAGACCCCCCTTGTGACGCGCAGCCCTCTTTTTTTTTTTTTTTTAGTATCCCTCCCCCCTCCCTCCACGTCCATTCCCTTATTCTCCTTTTCCTTTTCCCTTTTCCTCTCCCCCCTTTTAATTAGGTGATAGAGAATTCTCTGAAAAACAAATATGACAATTATTTACGCTTTGAGCCTCTTCTGATGAGAGTAAGATTTACATAATGATTCTCCCCCTCTCTAAATTCCCTCAGATATGATGTATTTTCTATGCCTCTTCCTGGGATGTAGTTTCCCTCTTTTTATCACTCCCTCCCCTTTTTCTGATATTACCCCCTTCCCTTTACTACACCCCCTCCTTTTTTTCTTTTATATCAGTAAAATCAAATTATCCTTGAGTATTTTTTATATACCCACAACAGAGATATAGTTCTCAAGGGTTCTGTGTACCTTTTTCTGTTTCTCTTCAGTCTTGTGGATGTAGATCAAATTTTTTGTTTAAGTCTGTTTTTTTTTTCTTAGAAACATATAGAATTCCTCTATTTCATTGAATGACCATCTTCTTCCATGGAAAAAGATGCTAAAATTAGCTGGGTAGTTTATTCTTGGTTGCAATTCTTGATCTTTTGCCTTTCAGAATATCAAGTTCCAGGCCCTTCTATCTTTTAATGTGGAGGCAGCCAGATCTTGAGTGACCCTTATTGTGGCACCTTGGTATTTAAATTGTTTTTTTCTAGCTGCTTGCAGGATTTTCTCCTTTGTGTGGTAATTCTGCAGCTTAGCCACAATATTCCGTGGTGTTCTTTTTTTAGGGTCTATTTCAGAAGGAGTTCGATGAATTCTTTCAACATCTACTTTCCCCTCTGTTTCTATTATCTCTGGACAGTTCTCTTTGATAATTTCCTGTAAAATAGAATCTAGGCTCTTTTTTTGGTCATAGTTTTCTGGAAGTCCAATGATCCGCAGATTATCTCTCCTAGATCTATTTTCCAGGTCTATAGATTTTCCCAGTAAGTATTTGACATTATTCTCCAGCTTTTCATTTTTATTTTTATTTTTATTTTTTGTTTTGTTTAACTGATTCTTGGGTTCTCAATGAATCATTCATTTCTATTTGTTCCATCCTGAATTTTAAGGAGTTATTTTCTTCATTCACAGTTTTTAGTTCTTTTTGTAAATGCCCAATTTCGTTTTTAAATGAGTTATTTTGCTCTATTGAATTTTTTTCCATTTCCCTAATTTTTTTTGAGAATTATTTTCTTTTTCCAATTCAGAAATCCTATTTTCTTGAGATTTTTTATCTTCTCCAATTCAGAAATCCTATTTTCTTGAGACTTTTTTATCTTCTCCAATTCAGAAATCCTACTTTCCTGTGATTTTTTTACCTTTTCTAATTCACTAATTTTGTTTCCCTGCATCTCCTGTGAATTCTTTATTTTTTCCAACTCCAATTTCAGAACATTGTTATTCTCTATCATAGCTTCTCTTTCCTTTCCCCATTTTTCTTCAAACTCTCTTAATTTTTTAATAGGCTCTTCGAGGAGAGAGTTACGTGATGGGGGGGGCAGGAATCATTCCCCTTTAGGTTGTTATCTGCTGACTCTCTGCTGTTAACTTCCCTGGGGTTGGATACCCAGTCTTTCTCTGTGTAGAAGGAATCTATAGTTTTTATTGGCTTTTTACTCATACTTACAAAATCTTTTGGGGTCTGTCCTTGGGGTAGGAAATTATTTATTTATTTCTTTACCAACTTCCTCCCAGACAGGATCAATGCAGCGGCCCCTGCACCTGAGCTAAGAGAGAGCTCTGGGAGAGAGTTCCCCACCCCCTCCCTGGAAGTGCCTCACAGGCAATCAGCACTGCTGTGCTTTGAGGGCGCTGTGTTCTAGCAGCTTCTCTGAGCTTTGAGACTGAACAGTAAAAACGGCACAAAGCCCACTATGCATCCCGGTGGGGCGTGGATGTCAGCAGCAGGTGATGTGAAAAGCCCCTGCGCTCAAACTGGAAGTGTCTGCCAGAAACCTCGGTCCCTAGTTCAAAGGTTCAGCTTCTCTGGGACTTCCCGGGGCTGAGTTCCACAGCCTCCAGCCAAGCCAGGCACTATGAGTTACCGCCCTGCCCACTTTTCAATCTCTTAACTACCCACAGGTGAAAGCCTGGATTGCCTATGTTGGCCACACCCACAGTGCTGAGATCTGCTGAGTCACCCCCGGGATCTGGGAAGATCCAATCTGGTTTTAAATTTTAAGTTGGCTTGATTTCTCTTCTGAACTGCTGTATTATAAGTAGAGAAGAGCTAACAGCCTGTGCCAGATTCCTCTATCTCAGTGGCTTCTCTGATCCCAGAGCCCTCCACAGTACAATCGGCGCAGTGTGCCAGCACCCAGCCGTCTCTGCTGGCCTCTCTTCTTCCTCCCCTGGAACTGACCTTTTCTGTTGAAACTCCGGATTCTCTTCAGCTGGTAAGTCGTGCTTCCAGTCCTTGTGGATTCTATCAGTGCAGCGTTATTTCTGAGGTTGATTTTATCTAGTTGGTTGTGAGGGAAGAAAGGAGCTTACACAGTTGCGTGTATCTTCTCCGCCATCTTGGCTCCGCCCCCGAGGTTTTTAATTTTCATTAGGGTGGGAAATCTGTTTTCTTTCACAACTTGACTTTTATGGAAATATTTTGCATAATTTCACATGTGGTTTCTTGTGGATGGGGATAAGAGAGAGAACCTATAACTCAAATGTAAAAAAAAAAATAATAATTGTTTGGAATGTAATTGGAGGAAAATGTAATATAAATAAATAAACTAGCTGCTTAAATGGAAAAATAGATAAATTAATTAAATTTAGATTTTTAAAAAATGCATAATTATAATGGGAATCACAAGTCTAAAGAGTGTCAGGGAAAGGTTTGTGAAATAATTCTTAATATACTGAATATTGTTTTGTTTTTGCTGATATCATTGTACTTTTTGTTATTACAATATAATTTAAGACATCCAATCTCATCATTATGGATCATATAATATATTGCCAGCATGTTGAAGGCTCTTTATATTAATTTAGAGTCAGATTATGTTGTAAATCAGACATGAACACCTGCATTTATGAATTATTGGTATTCCGAAAAAACTGTCCACTGAATAATTTTCATAATCAGGGCAATGTTGAGCAGTAACTGCCATACAATAATTAGCTTCAAAATTTGTAGCCCTATTTAGCTGGATTTTGTTTGTTTGTTTAAAACTAGAAAGATGTAAGCATTAAGGCTTTCTTGACATAAACAGAAAAGGAAGTTTCTCCGTTGTTCCTTCCTTGACAAGATAACTGGGAAGCTTGCTTCTGAACTATAAACTAATGATGAAAGAATTTGTGATTTATTGAATTATCTTAGTTCCCCTAGTAATTTACTCAAAGTAGGCCCTTTATAAATGTTTATATGAATGAATTATTCAGAGAATATCCATTGCCTGTTTGGTGCTTGTAGAGAAATGTAAGGATTCACCCTTGATCCTGAGAATATCTAACTTCCCTAGGAAGATCATGGTGGCAAGCAGTGACAAAAATGAGATGGACATCATTATATATGTTGTCACCTTCACCCCATTTAATTTGATCAAGTTGTACTTGATGCACACAATAAAATTCTAAAAGGAAAGGAGTGTTATTTATTTCTCTTTCCTCGAAACAAATGGCAAAACTTTAAATTAAAAATGTAGGCATTTTGAATTAAATTAGTAGAATTCATCAATGTCATATCTGGAGGCAGCATTTGGGAGATTAGAGCCTTAGATGATCTCTGTCACTTCTGCTTTGAGGCATAAACAAAATATGTGTGTTTGAAAAATAAAACAGCATAGGCATAAAAAATAAAGGAATGTATATAAATAAAACATTAAAACATGAAGGAGAAAAACTTCAAAAGAGAACATAAATAAAAGGTATAATTTTGTTACTATCATGTTAAATTTACTATATAATTTTCAACATTAAACTGTGTAGAAACTTAAGAATTTCACAGGTAGTCTTTCTTTTTCTTTGTTCTTTTTGGCATTGTCAAAAGAAAAAAATAGTTCTTTCTTGTAGACACATGCCTGACAGAAACAATTTTTATTATTATTTAATAAATATTCTAAATCCAAGCCTTGTTCTTCTTGAGAGAGAAATGTGCAAACTGGCAGAATCCCCTCATGCTCTTGAATATGTCTTTCCCTTTCCTCATATGACATTTTGATGTAATGTTTATAGGATTCTTGAACTATGAAAATTTCATAGTATGATATACCAAATTACATAGGGTAAGGTATAAGTTAACATTTTGCTTCATAAATCTGGAATAGTGGCAACTTTCTTATATGTCCTTGGAGAATCAGTTTTCTAACACCTTCAATCCTTCAGTGACCTCTCCCTACAAGTATTTTCCTACCTAGAGGACACTTCTTCCTAGCATATAAGTATTATTCTAATACCTTCAGGATGAATCAATCACAGGTAACTTGTACTTGACCTTGTCTGGTCACTGCTTTAATTACTTCAAGGCAGGAATACTTCTTGAACTGCTAAAACACAAGAGCATGGCATTGTTTCAGAATTGATAGTTAAATAAAAACATTAAAGTATCTCTTTCACTTTAGTCCACAGGTTTCAAATTAAAACAAATTTTAAACGCTTTCTTAACGTTTCCAAAAAGGAAAGTTTTTCTGCTTCTTCAGTTTATTAGGATGTTTTTGTTTGTTGATAATCATTAGATTCATTTTTTAAAAAAGAAAATAAATATATCACAGAATCACAAATTTTGAGGTTTGGAAGGGATTTCAGTGATTTAATTTAATTTACTTCCTAACGTTAATTCCCACAACAACATATTCAGAAGTAGTCATCCCAATTTTTTCTTGTATATCTCTCCTGAGGTAGAATCTACCATCTATTGAGATATATACATACGCTATTAAGCTTCTGAGCTATTGGAATCCACATACCTACTGAACTTACACATAATTATAAGTTTTTGGAAGTTTTTCCTTATATTAGTTCTAAATAATACTTTGCAAGTGGGCAGAATGAAATAGTTATACTTACTGTCTTATCATTTAGCACGATTATATTTCACTGAGAAGGAATGTTCTATTTCAAGTTTGATCCTCTTTTCCTTGAATATAATTTTTTAAACACCAGAAACAATACCTTTTTAGTGTCATTAAATTTCCTCATCTCTCTCAATTCATTTTGGAATTTAAGATTTCCAAATTCATTCTTGATAAATGATGCACATTTTAATACCCATCTTTTGTAGTTTGTCTTTATTTTTATTTTCTGTACACATCTTTGAGGGAAAAATCCAACTTGATCTTTGAGTCATGAACTGCACTTGTCTTTTCAGATAAATTATTCTTATTCTTCATCAGAATTAATTTACTAGGGGCAGCTAGGTTCTGTCCTAGAGAAGGGGGAACCTGAGTTCAAATCCAGCCTTAGTGATACTTACTAGCTGTGTGACACTGGGCAAGTCATTCAATCCTCCTCAAGCCTCACAAAAAGATTTTTTTTTTTTGCATCTAAGGAATTAAATTCTGGAAAGTTTCTCCTCTTTTGTGAATCTTTTGAAATAGATTCTCACCAAAGATAGGATTTATGTCATATTATGTCTGACTGTTCTTTCCTTTATCTCAAATTCTGGAAAGGAGTCATCATTTTATATAAGATTTATATTATTTCTATTATATCATTTCTACTCCCTTCCATATGATAATCCATATGCTAATTAGATCCAGAATAAGTTTTCCCCTCTTTTACTTCCTCTACCTTTTGATGGATAAGCATTAAGGCAGATCAAGAAGTTACTTATTTTATGTGTGTGTGTGTGTGTGTGTGTGTGTATGTATGTTTGATAGAGAGAGAGACAGACAGGCAGACAGATAGCCAGACACAGAGAGAGTTAATATGCATTCATAATGATGGGTGATTAATTATAAGAATTAATAACACATTCCACTTTTCAGTTCTAAAATGAGAAAAATTCTTTAACTTTAACTATCTTACTTAGCCAGTATTCAAATGTTAAGTGTCATTCTCACACTCAACTAATGGTAATCGATCCTTATTCCTAGGTCTAATCAGAGAAACTCTGGTAAATATAATATCAATCTTACCTCTCTTTTGAGGTCCTCAGAAGTCCTCCGGCTGCTATCTCATACTGATGCAGTTTGAGCACAACAGAGCACCCGAGAGTTTTGGCAGACAAACTTAAGACTTTATGCACCTGATTTACACCTCACTCTATGACCTCCGGCACTATCTTGGTATCGCTCTACAGGGTCAAGCTCAAGGTAGAAAAGGTGGAAAAAAGAGCTGGCAAAGAGTAAAAGAGGTCGAGTCCTTCCTCCTCTGAGCTTAAATAGGATCTATGAGGTCACAGGCACAAGCCAATAGATGATGGAGATTACATCCTGAGCTTGATGCAAGATCAGAATAATTAGGATTCCCACCATGGCTGGAGGTCTCACCCACCAAGGAAGTCCCTATTTTCTCAACTCTTCACATCCGGGGGAACACTGAGACCATTGGCCTACTTACATCTCAATTGCGCTTGCCTGACGTTTCTAATGGACCCTTACATTCAAACATCCCCATAAGTTTGCATGTTTATTAATAAATGTACTCTTACAATGCATAATATAAATCAGCCATGCACGCCAAAACTATGCAAAATTCATCATTGCATGTCTTCCTCAAGTGTATCCATAAGTATCCATGCCAAATGTTGGGGCCTTCCTTGATTTTTCTTGATTTTGCATAACAATATAGGTTGTCAATTGATTATCCTTTGCCTTTATTCTGTGATCATTCCTGACGAAATGAATGGTCAGATGGAAAAACTTTGTTCCAGTGGCTCTGAAGGCAACTGAAATGGAGACCTTAGAGTTTTTGGGATATCCTAGCTGCGGAAGCCATTCACTTCATCTTGAGTCATCCCCAGTCATTTTCACTCTATCCTCCCACTTACTGTGATGACTGGAAGAAAGACTGAGGCTGACAACTTTGTTCAGCTCTTCCCCAATTCAATCCAATTTATATCAAAAAGATATCACCCATTCCATCTTATCTCTCTCAAAGTCCAGCAGCAGCAGGCCAGTGGTGAAGCAGCAGGAGCAGATATACTGAGTCAGACCCTGCACACAGGTGACCCAGGTGACCCAGGTGATAGTTTGTGTACTCATTGGAAAGAACAGTGTTATTTGGCAAATAACAAATAAAAAATAGGGGTGTCAGTCTTTTAAGGATCACACAGTTCACATCCTTTTATGGGGAGGGAAGCTAGGGAAGGAGTTACAAAAGGTGACTTAAAAATTGTCCAATTTGTGGTCAAAATACACATGCGTACAAAAATGTGCAAGAACCTCTGCAAAGACAATTCCTCTCATCATTTGTCCATGTAAGGTATGCACACTTATAGGCAAGATAAAATCTAGTAGACAGACCTGAAAAAGAGCTTTTGTTGTGAGAAAACTCATCAGGTATTGCATCCAAATAGGAGCCCTGAGTGAAACAAGGCTGGCAAATGAAGGCCAGGTTTGTTTGTTTGTTTGTTTGTTTGTTTGTTTTTTCCTGGAGTGGCCATATTGAAGGGGAGCACTGTGGAGCTGATGGAGATTTGAAATCAAAACTAATCTATTCAAAAGCTTGTATGTCTACTAAAAGAAGTGAATGACAGGTTCATGATAATACAAAATTACCACTCCACTGTCATCAGGACCTAAGCTGTCACCATGATGAACCCTGATGAAGTCAAAGAAAAAAATTTTGAAGACCTGGGGTCCCTCCTAATCAATATGCCAAAAGAAGACAAGCTCATAATTCTGGGTGACTAATTCTAGATTCAGACTACAAGACATGGTGAGGAGTCCTTGGGAGAAGAAATGCATCTGGAAACAGTAAAAGTAATGGTCATTCGCCACTGAAGACTAGTGCATCTCATTTTTTTCTCATCCCCAACACTGCATTCTGTTTAGCTAAAGGCAATGAAATATCATGGATGCCCCTCATAGTAATCATTGACATTTAAGACTATGTGATTGTAAGAAGAGACAGATGGGTTAAAAGAGTGATGAGGACATTATGTGGCCCAAAGAGTGCTGGGCTGGGTGTAGACTTAATTTCTCTATGCTAATATTTCCATTCAATTTTAGTGGAAGCCCCAAGGTAAAATGATTACCAGAAGAATTAATGTCAACAGGTGAGAGAGCTTCTCTGAACAGGAACAATTTGTTTCTAACATGGAGGGAAACTTGAACCAATGCACAATTGGCAACAGTAGAACAGAAAAAAAAAGTGGGCAGTTTAAATTTGGTATACAGCATTATTTTTGCTCATCTGGGTCAGAACAATAGCAAACATCAATTCTGATTTGATCAAAATGGTGGGGAAATTCAAAAGCTGCTATACAGAAAACAAGAACTCCACAGGATGTACCAGCAGGACAGTTCATCCATCTCTAAGAAGGAAATCATTTAATTGCATCAAAATTAAAGTACAAGATGCAGACACTCAGTAAGAAGGCATGAAATCCAATTTTATGCTGAGAAGTAACAATATAAAGTGTTTTTATGGGTCCCTGAAAGCTATTTTGGGGCCAAAGACCTATAGTGCTTCTTAACTACTCTGTGTTGATGGAGTCATATTGATTAGTGATAAGGACATGGTCCTAGGGAGATGAGCTGAACACTTCCATCATATTCTCAACACACCATCACCAATCAATGCTGAATCCAATGACCATTTACCTCAGCTGAAGTCAATCCCTCCCTAGTTGAAGTTTCAACTGAAGAAGAAGTTTTTAATGCTTTTAGGCTTCTTTCATGTGGCAAAGCACCTGATGCTGATTCTATGCTAGTTGAGATTTACAAAGTGGGAGATCCATTGCTCATACAAAGTCTGACAAAATTTCCAAATTAAATAGTGAGAGGAGGTTATTCCCTATGCCTGTATAAAGGTAAAGGGAATAAATTATTTTGTGACAATCACAGTAGGATAGAATGGTCTCTCCCTTAGTCACTGCTTGCATTATTCTTGACAGAGTCCTCCTCAATAGGCTGATCCTTCACCCAGAAGATGGTTATTTCTCTGATAATAGGGATGTCTTTATAAAGAGCTGAGGAATCCTTGATATAGTGTTTGCTGCCCACCAGTTCTAGCAGAAATTCCAGGAGAAGAACAGAATGTGGATCAAAGCCTTTGATACCGTCAGTCATGAGAATTTATAGAAAATCAGGGCAACATTTGTTTGCCTGGAAAAATCCATCAGAATTATACATCAATCTAACAGTGATCTACTTGCTTGAGTTCTGAATAGTGGATGATACTCTTGAGCTTTCCCAATCACCAATGGAGTGAAACAAAGCTGCATCCTTGCTCCCATGCTTTTTTACGGTCACCCTCCAACGCCAGGTCATGAGTGCGAGAGAGTTTGAGTTCCACGACCCAAGTTTCTCCTCCTCCCTCTACTCCTCCCACACAAGTCACTCCCCCCTCTTTGTCCCACCAATCAAGTCAGCACAGAACAGCTGGGGAGGGTCAACCTTCAAACAAGTTAATAGGGAACTGTCCAATTGGCAATTAGTCTCACGCGCTTCATTATCCAAGTGCATTGCTCAGTTCTAGCCCTTTAGATGGAGGGAATGAGGGTGCATGATTTTTTTTTTTGTTTGCAGGTGATTGTGCACACAATAAAGCTTCTGAAGCTGGAATACAACAAAAGCATGGACTAATTCTCTGCTGTTTGTTCTCATTTTGGCCTAACAATTAACACCAAGAAAACATAGGTGCTCTTTCAGCCAGAACCACATCATCCATAGGTGCATCGGATGGTTCCAGCAAATAGAGAAGTTTTGAATGCTGGGGATGAATTCACTTACCTTGGCAGTACATTTTTCAGGAATGAGCACATTGCTAATGAGGTTGATACAGTCAGTGCCAAAACTAGCTCTGTGTTTGGGGGCTCTAAAAAAAGAGTGAGAAGAGATATTAGACTCACCACCAAACTGAAGGTCTTACAGGTCCATTGTGCTGACCTCAGTGTTCTATGTCTGTGTAACATGAACAATACTCCAGCACCATGCCAAGAAACTGAATTGCTTTCACTTGAATTTTCTTCAGAAGATTCTGAAGATTACTTGGAAGGATAAAATACCAGACATTTAGGTACTTTTATCTAATTAAGCTTTCAAGCATTCAGACTACTGTGGAGAACAAAACTCTGTTGGGTTATACACATTGTTTGAATGCCAAATGTATCTTTGCCAAAAAACAAAACAAAACAAACAAACAAACAAAAACCTCCCAAAACCCATTTGGTATGAGTATAATGATATGGATTTGTGTTTGTTTTCATTAATAAGACACTTCTCTCTTTCTTTTTATTTTTTGCTTACTTATACTTTCATTTAACAAATTGGCAGCAATATGATTGCATCAAATATAGAGAAAAGGAGTGTATTCAGTTGGGTACAATATCTGAATCAGTAATGATATCGGTGGCGGTCTCCTTGAGCTTTCAGCAACTTGGGTCTGAGACTTCATCTTTTTTCTATTTGGACATGCTATCTCTTCTGAATAACAAAACCTGTTATATTCTAGGCCAGTTTTAGAGTAGTATTCACACAGCTTATTATCCCTTTCAGTTAGGTTCCAAAATTATTGTTTCTGTGTCACAGAATCTAGATTCAAACTCCAACTTTGTTACTAACTATCTGAGTCATTTTTGGCAAATTACTTAATTTTTCCTACTCTGTAAAATTAAGGTGGTGGAGTAGATGACTTCTACAAATACTTCTATCTTTAACACAACCATCCTAAATAGTATATTGATATAAATGTCGAATATAAAATCTGACATATTTATTATACATATATACACACATAACTACACATATACATTTATACACAAAAATATGTGCATCTATAGGTATATGCATGTTTATGTATACACACGTTACTCACAAATACATACACATAGCCAAACATTCTATATATATTATTCCTTCTCCCTCTGGAACTCAAATTACCCTCTGGTATTCTGTGCTCTAATATTTGAATTTTTGGCTTTATTTTGCTTGCTTATTTTTGTATGCCCAGAATCTAGCATATAGTAATCACTTGATAATTGCTTTTCCATTTATTCATCTGGCTGAGTCCACACCCCAATGAATATTTTACTGTTTCAGTTCTATTCTTAGTTCATTTGCAGATTCAGAGATTTAACAAGTGATTTCATAGCTTATTGTACACAGAGTAAAATGAAAAGGAAACTAGACAAAATATAAGAATATATGTCACTAGCTAAAATATTCTCCTATTTCTCCCCGTTTTCATCCCAGCTTTTAGGAGAACTCATGGTGGGGGGGAGATAAATTCTTACCATATATGCCAGTAACTCATAAAAAACTAAGAAGCTTCCCATCCCATCTCAAGATCATGTACTAAAAAGCAAGAATGACTTTACTGTTCTCATTAACCAAGCACGCATTTAGAATACGTCATCAACAGCAATTGTCTATTTTCTACCCATGTCTCCCAATCAACTTCTTTGCTAGGGAATCTCCAGTTATATTTAACACACCTGGCATCTGACACATTTGAGTTACAACTACAGTATCTCACTTGACTCTGGTCATCACTGATCATGTTGCTGCTTCTCTATATGTGGTTTGTCATTTTGGCTATTGTCTTACTATTCCAGAAATCTGAGTGAATAGAGGAAGGAATAGAAGAGAGAGAGAGAGAGAGAGAGAGAGAGAGAGAGAGAGAGAGAGAGAGAGAGAGAGAGAGAGAGAGAGAGAGAGAGAGAGAGAGAGAGAGAGAGAGAGAATACAAATGCTTTTCCCAAGTGCAGATAGCCTTCCATTGACAAATGGAATAAATTCTATATCTGTTGCAAAATAAAGCAAACAAAACCAGGAAGGGAACAAACATTTTAAAGCATCTTCCCTTCTTCTCTTCTCCCCCTCCTCTAAATCTTGTGGTATAGTGAATAGATCATTGTATTTGTAATCAGAGGACCTAGATTTAAATGCCAGCCCTGCCACTTACTACCTGCATGACCTTTGCAAAAGTCATTTCAGCACTTAGAGTTTCATTTTCCATATCTATAATGTGAGAGGATTGTAGCAAATTGTCTTTAAGGCCCTTCTGGTTCTAATCTATGATCCTGTCATCTCCGCAAAGATGGAAAGATGAACATAGCCATTAGATTTCATTCTGCAATTAATCAATAAGCATTTATTCATCACTTAGCTACTGTTCTATGGGCTGGGAATACAAAAACAAAAATAAAACAGTACTTGCCCTCAAGGAAATTATAGTATTTTAGGGATGAAAACCTGTAGAAACAGGTATATAGGTATATGCACATATATATGATTTGGATGTTTGGCTACTAACTGCTGGGGAGTAGAAAAGTATTGTAAATATATATATATATATATATATGATATATATGTGTGTGTGTGTGCGTGCGATGACATGTGATGAAATTTGAAAGAAACAAAGTCTTTGAAACAAAGAACTGAAAACAATTCAGATTCTCTCAATTAATTTGTTTTTATAACATTTTGAGTGTTTACCCATAATTTTTGCATTTTATTCTCTTTCAACTACATTGAGAACTGGCATCTCAATACTAGTAAATTTGTTTCACTTCAGCATGAACCTTTTCAATGCATATGTACTCTATTCCTCATGCTTTTACCAGCTTTCTCAGCATATTTCTTAGAGAACACTTATGAGGTTCTAGTAAGATTTTATTATAAAAATACCTATAGATATTTTCTATTTTTTCTTTCTTATTCAGCTTCCAATTTCACCCCTTAAATGGGATCAAAATTTTGTTTACATTTTGTTGGCAATTGTACTTTAAAATTATTTTTCCCTTTACTTCTCAGTGTGGATTAGATGATACTGCTCATGATAATCCATAATTCTCCTGAGATCTTGGTGGTGTAGTGGATAGAGCAGAGCACTCATTAGCTATGGAGACAGGAAGATTTCAAGTAGTTGGGTGATTTTAGGTAAATTATTTAACCTATTCTTGCTTCCCCCATATTATCCCCCAAATTGGGGATAATAACTACATTTCTCTCACAGGGTTATTGTGAAAAACAAATGAGATATTTGTAAAGTGCTTAGCACAGTACCTGCCACATAACATGAACAATATAAATGTCATTATTATGGCTATTATTTATTCTGCTACAAGAGAACAAATGCTAGCACTAGAAGAAGAAGAGCTGAGTTCAAAAACTGCATCTGTCAATAACTATTTCTGAGATTTGAGATATTTTGCCTCCTGGGTCTCATTTTTCTCATTTATAAAATATCATGAAAAGACTAGATGGTCCATTAAATTCCTTCCAGCTCTATTCCAGTAATGCATATATTGGTTTATATTCTAAATTAAATTAGAAATATCCCAAATGGTTGCCAGAAGTCATGGATTATCCAGAAGATCATGTTTTTGTTGGCTAAAATAGTTTCTAGGCCCTTTTACTTTTTTATTCTGGCAAATAATTTACATAAATCAAAATTATTTTGAAAATTGTTATATAATCATGGATTTTAATTTTTATGCAAACCTACTTATTCTATGTCATATTTGAATCATGTCTATCTATCTATCCATCTATCATCTATCTAATCTAATCTATTATCCTTCCATATTTTCTCTTCACTGGCAATTGTTCCCCAGTAGCAATGCAGGTATTTGAGGAAAAGGGATGGGTTTACATTTTACTTTAGGAGATTATGTACTATGCTATCAGATTTAATAACTAAAAACCAAATTCATATGCCATTCAAAATGATTGAATTTACTATTTGTCATTTTGTTTTGCTGTGTGGTGACCAAGGTCATCCAGCAAAAATAGGAAATAAATCTAATATTGCAGCAAAATTTTGAATTTTTTTTAGAAAAATGAAATAATTATTGAAATAAAAAAAGAAATATTATTCTCAAAGCACTCCCAAAGCCAGTGTCTACACACATTTTCTCTATTTTAAGTGCCAGTTTTATAAGTTACAGTTCTCTGAGGGCAGCTTGATTTTTTTTTTTTTTTCTTTTTGAGACCTTGCTGTATTTTCTTTTTACTGGTCAAAAAACCTTTCTTGTGTCTCACATATTTTTCAGCAATATTTGTGTTTTAGACATTTTCACTTATGTTTCTTTAACCTATATCATTTTGTCAAATGTCTATAAGAAAGACTTTCTATCCATATAATTTTTGAGGTCCAGATGGGGTGGCAGAAAAATTGTTTAAGAAAATATGTTTCTTTTATACTTTGCTACAGTGATATTATTTATGGTAGACTCTCAGGTCATACTTTTATTTTCTAAGTGTCATTAACAAAATGTGGCCACATTCAAGGATGACTTGTGTATGTGTGTGTGTGTGTGTGTGTGTGTGTGTGGGTGGGTGGGTGAACATTTGATATGGTTAATCATTACTTTTGCATCAATGAATTAAAAAGAAATGTCATAAGGCATATTCATTTTCTTAGAAGAGCCTGATTGCTTTTTGATGTAAAAATTTTCATCTTAACTTTTGATATTTTATATCATTGTTTTGCTGAATGTTATTCAATGAGTCCACCATGAATTCCTATTATCTAATTTCATATGGGCTTTCATTGTTGCATAGCAGTCCCTTTACTTTTGACCAATTAATTGTTTAGGGCAGCAAAAGGTACAATGGATAGAATACCACACCTGGAGTCAAGAAGATGTGAATTTAAACCCAACCTCAAATAATTACCTATTGTGTGGCCCTGAATAAGTCATTTAATTCTGCCCATTTCTTTCCTTGTAAAACGATCTGGAGAAGGAAATGGAAAGCCCTTACAATATCTTTGCTAAGAAAACCCCAAATTGTGTCGTGAAGAGTTAGACATGACTGAAACATGAGTAAAAACGATTACTATTCATATTTTCCAGACACTGTCATACATCTTCTCTTCCTCCTGAAACCATTTATACAAACAGATATCCATCCTTCAGCTCATACTATTAAATAGAAAAGCATTTAATAAGTAGTTATAGCAGAAATTATGCTAAGCACAGAAAATGTGAATACTAAAAAATTGTTAATCCTTTCCCCCAAAGAGTTTGTATTCTACAAAAGGAAGATAAATATATTTCTGTTATCAAGGGAAAGGGCATGGGAATAGGTATTCCACATTCAGTAATAATTGACTTGTTGAGAAGTAATGTTACTATCATAATACAACTACTCTGGCCCTTACCAGGTGTGTTAGAGAAAAATGAAAAAAAAGATTGGCAGTCAGTGTCCAAGTCTTCTCAATGTATTGTTGCTGAATCTTCATCTAGATCACACCCTCTAGCCAAAGATGTCCCTCAGGGTTCTCTTTTCATCTCAGTTTTTTCATGTATAAAATGGGGATAATTATAATACACCTACCTCTCAGCATTTTTGTGTGAATAAAATAAAATAATATTTGTAAAGCACTAAACAGTATCTGGCACATAATAGGTGCTATATAAATGTTACTAATACCAACCTACTATTACTACTACCATTACAATGCTCAAAGTAAGAGATTGAGATGGGTGGAGTGGGGAGGTAAAGATATGTAAAGTGACAATAAAGAGATAGGGACTGCTAGTAGATAGCTTTGACTAACACCAGCTCCTTTTGATTCACTTGCAAGACATCTGGCAATTTACAGAAGAAAGTTTAATTTATATTAACAAAGCAAGGATATAGTAAAATTGACTTCCGGCTAAGATGGCGGCGTGGAGGCAGACAGCTGCTTGAGCTCCTCGCTTTCTCTCAGAACTTACTTCATGACAAGCCTCTGACTTAATGCTTGACCCAGAAAGAAATCCACAAATTATCACCAAGAGAAGACATCCTTGAAAGTCACCAGAAAAGGTCTGTGTTTGTTCGGGGGAGGGTCAATCAGACTGGGCGCAGACTGAGGGCAGACAGCCAGAGCAAGACAGGCAGCTCACACAGCTCAGACTGGAGGGGGAGGGGTGTGATCTCTGCAGTTTCTGCGAAAGGGCTTTTGCCCCAGTGTGGATGCTCCGTCTTGGCAGCAAGCCAGGAGCAGCAGAGAGGGTGTAAACACCGGAGGTGAAGATTAAAACCCCAGAAAGCCAGCGTCTCTCAGAGCCCGGCCACCCCCAACCCCCACCTGGACTGACTCGGTGCGTTCTCGGAGCCTCAGAGCGCAGACTCAGTACAGTCATTGCTGTTCTGTTAGTGGCTCTCTGCTGCCCTATCCCCAGTCTGTAGAGGAAGCCCATTAATAACATCCAGCCCTATCCCCCGCAAAACAGACCAATTGCTTCTCTTGTCAGTTTGTTTTCTTTGATTCTGACAAAATGAATAAAAAATTCAAAAGGGCTCTAACCATTGACAGCTTCTATGTGGAGAGGGAGCAGACTTCAAATGCTGAGGAGACTAGGAACAGAATGTCCCCAGATGTATCCCCTGGGAGGGATATAAGCTGCTCCTCAATACAAAAGAACCTCATAGAGGAAATAAAAAAGGCTCTCACAAGAGAGCTGGAAGAGAAATGGGAAAAGGAAAGGGAAGCTTGGCAAGAGAGCCTGGAGAAGTCATCCCATGCATTCAAAGACAGAATGGATAAAGAAATCAAATCATTGAGAAACAAGATTAGTGAGCTGGAAAAGGTAAACAACTCCAAGGAAAACAGGATTAGTGAGCTGGAAAAAGAAATCAGCTCTCTAAAAAATAAAATGGATAAAATGGAAAAAAATTCCATAGAAGATAAAAACTCAATTGGACAATTACAAAGAGATATAAAAAAAGTGAGTGAAGAAAATACATCATTGAAAATTAGACTGGAACAAGTAGAAATGAATGACTCAAGGAGAAACCAAGAGGGAGTCAAGCAAAACCAGAGAAATGAAACAATTGAAAAGACTGTCAAGTACCTTACCAGAAAGACAACAGACCTGGAAAACAGATCCAGGAGAGACAATTTGAGAATAATCGGACTCCCTGAAAAATGGGAGGAAAAAAAGAGCTTGGACACCATTTTCGAGGAAATTATCAAAGAGAACTGCCCAGACATTCTGGAAACAGAGGGTAAAATAGACATTGAGAAAATTCATCGATCACCTACTGAAAGGGACCCTAAAATCAAAACGCCAAGAAATATAGTGGCCAAGTTCAAGAACCATCAGACAAAGGAAAAGATATTGGAAGCTGCTAGAAAAAAACAATTCAGATATGGAGGATCCACAATAAGGATAACACAGGATCTAGCAGCATCCACATTAAAAGAACGCAGGGCCTGGAACATGATATTCCGAAAGGCTAAGGAACTTGGTATGCAGCCAAGAATAACTTACCCAGCAAGAATGAGCATCGTTTTCCAGGGAAGAAGATGGACATTTAACGAAATAAATGAATTCCATCTATTTTTGATGAAAAAACCAGACCTACATAAGAGGTTTGATCTTCAAATACAGAACTCAAGAGACTTCTAAAAAAGGTAAAAAGAAATCTTGAGAACTATACTTCTGTCAAAAAAATATGTAAAGAACATATGTACAATTTGTCTTAGAAAATAGAGGTGGAAAGGAGATTATATCATAAAAAAGTACAAAGTGGTGGTACTACATCTCATGAACAGGCAAAGGTAACCTATTATATCTGAGAGAAAGAAAGGAGGGAGATGAACATAGCGTGTATCAATAGACATATTCGATTTATGGTGAAACTTCTTCCACTTCATTGAAAAGTGAAAGGGAAGGGGTAAGCTAAGGGGAAGGGAATACAGTAATTTCGAGGAAAAGGGGTAAAATAAGGGGAGGATCTTTAAGGTGGGGGAGGGATCCTAAAAAGGGAGGGCTGTGAAAAGCAAGTGGTGTTTACCAGTTTAATACTGGATAGGAGGGTAAAAGGGAAGGAATGGGGAAAAGCATAAGCAGGGGTTAATAGGATGGCAAGCAATATAGAATTAGTCCTTCTAACCATAAATGTGAATGGGGCAAACTGCCTCATAAAGAGGAAGCAGTTAGCAGACTGGATTAAAAGTCAGAATCCTACTATATGTTGTTTACAGGAAACACACCTGAAACAGGATGAGACATTCAAACTAAAAGTAAAAGGGTGGAGCAGACTCTATTATGCTTCAGGCAAAACCAAAAAAGCAGGAGTAGCCATCCTCATCTCAGATCAAGCAAAAACAAAAATTGATCTAATTAAAAGAGATGAGGAAGGGCATTATATCCTGCTAAAGGGAAGCATCAATAGTGAAGCAGTATCAATATTAAACATGTATGCACCAAGTGGTGCAGCATCTAAATTCTTAAAAGAGAAATTAAGAGAGCTGCAAGAGGAAATAGATAGCAAAACTATAATAGCGGGAGATCTCAACCTTGCACTCTCAGAATTAGATAAATCAAACCACAAAATAAATAAGAAAGAAGTCAAAGAGGTAAATAGAATACTAGAAAAGTTTGATATGATAGATCTTTGGCGAAAGCTAAATGGAGACAGAAAGGAATATACTTTCTTCTCAGCAGTTCATGGAACCTATACAAAAATTGATCATATACTAGGGCATAAAAACCTCAAAATCAAATGCAGTAAGGCAGAAATAGTAAATGCATCCTTTTCAGACCATAATGCAATCAAAATAACATTTAATAAAAAGCCAGGGGAAAATAGACCAAAAAATAATTGGAAACTAAATAATCTTATACTAAAGAATGATTGGGTAAAACAGCAAATCATAGACATAATTAATAACTTCACCCAAGAAAATGACAATAATGAGACATCATACCAAAATGTGTGGGATACAGCCAAAGCAGTAATTAGGGGAAGTTTTATATCTCTACAGGCCTACCTGCATAAAATAGAGAAAGAGAGGGCCAACGAATTGGGTTTACAACTAAAATTGCTAGAAAAGGAACAAATTAAAAACCCCCAGACAAACACAAAACTTGAAATTCAAAAAATAAAAGGTGAGATTAATAAAATTGAAAGTAAAAAAACTATTGAATTAATTAATAAAACTAAGAGTTGGTTTTATGAAAAAACCAACAAAATAGACAAACCCTTAGTAAACCTGATTAAAAAAAGGAAAGAGAAAAAGCAAATTGATAGTCTTGAAAATGAAAAGGGTGAACTCACCACTAATGAAGAGGAAATTAGAACAATAGTTAGGAGCTACTTTGCTCAACTTTATGCCGATAAATTCGATAACTTAAATGAAATGGAAGAATACCTTCAAAAATATAGCTTGCCCAGATTAACAGAGGAAGAAGTAAGTAGTTTAAATAGTCCCATCTCAGAAAAAGAAATAGACCAAGCTATTAACCAACTTCCTAAGAAAAAGTCCCCAGGACCAGATGGATTTACAGGTGAATTCCACCAAACATTTAAAGAACAACTAACTCCAATGCTATGTAAACTATTTGAAAAAATAGGGATTGAAGGAGTCCTACCAAATTCCTTCTATGACACAGACATGGTACTGATACCTAAACCAGGTAGATCGAAAACTGAGAAAGAAAACTATAGACCAATTTCCTTAATGAATATTGATGCTAAAATCTTAAATAAGATATTAGCAAATAGACTTCAGAAAATCATCCCCAGGATAATACACTATGACCAAGTGGGATTTATACCAGGAATGCAGGGCTGGTTTAATATTAGGAAAACTATTAGTATAATTGACCATATTAATAATCAAATTAATAAAAACCATATGATCATCTCAATAGATGCAGAAAAGGCATTTGATAAAATCCAACATCCATTCCTACTAAAAACGCTTGAGAGTATAGGAATAAATGGACTATTCCTTAAAATAATAAGGAGCATATATTTAAAACCTTCAGTAAACATCATATGTAATGGTGATAAACTAGAACCTTTCCCTGTAAGATCAGGAGTGAAACAAGGTTGCCCACTATCACCATTACTATTCAATATAGTACTAGAAACTCTAGCCTTGGCAATAAGAGCCGAGAAAGAGATCCAAGGAATTAGAGTAGGAAATGAAGAAATCAAATTGTCACTTTTCGCAGATGACATGATGGTATACTTAGAGAACCCCAAAGACTCTGCTAAAAAGCTATTAGAAATAATTCAGAATTTTAGCAAAGTCGGAGGATACAAAATAAATCCACATAAATCCTCAGGATTTTTATACATTACCAACACAATCCAACAGCAAGAGATACAAAGAGAAATTCCATTCAAAATAACAGTCGATAGTATCAAATATTTGGGAATATATCTACCAAAGGAGAGTCAGGAATTATATGAGCAAAATTACAAAACACTTGCCACAAAAATAAAGTCAGATTTAAATAATTGGAAAGACATTCAATGTTCTTGGATAGGCCGAGCGAATATAATAAAGATGACAATACTCCCCAAACTAATCTATTTATTTAGTGCTATACCAATCAGACTCCCAAGAAACTATTTTAATGACCTAGAAAAAATAACAACAAAATTCATATGGAAGAATAAAAGGTCGAGAATTGCAAGGGAACTAATGAAAAAAAAGTCAGAGGAAGGTGGTCTAAGTGTACCTGATTTAAAGCTATATTATAAAGCAACAGTCACCAAAACCATTTGGTATTGGCTAAGAAATAGACTAGTTGATCAGTGGCATAGGTTAGGTTCACAGGACAAGATAGTGAATAAAAATAGCAATCTAATCTTTGACAAACCCAAAGATCCCAAATTTTGGGATAAGAATTCATTATTTAACAAAAACTGCTGGGAAAACTGGAAATTAGTATGGCAGAAACTAGGCATGGACCCACATTTAACACCACATACTAAGATTAGATCAAAATGGGTCCAAGATTTAGGCATAAAGAACGAAATCATAAATAAATTGGAGGAACATGGGATGGTTTACCTCTCAGACTTGTGGAGGAGGAAGGAGTTTGTGTC
The DNA here is from genome assembly GCF_048593235.1 of Sminthopsis crassicaudata. Lineage (NCBI taxonomy): Eukaryota > Metazoa > Chordata > Mammalia > Dasyuromorphia > Dasyuridae > Sminthopsis > Sminthopsis crassicaudata. Next base: position 550,592,824 of record NC_133617.1, on the reverse strand, counting down.
CAAGGGAGAACTAGAGACCATTATTGATCACAAAATAGAACATTTTGATTACACCAAATTAAAAAGTTTCTGCACAAACAAAACTAATGCAAACAAGATTAGAAGGGAAGTAACAAATTGGGAAAAAATTTTTACAGTTAAAGGTTCTGATAAAGGCCTCATCTCCAAAATATACAGAGAATTGACTTTAATTTATAAGAAATCAAACCATTCTCCAATTGATAAATGGTCAAAGGATATGAACAGACAATTTTCAGATGATGAAATTAAAACTATTTCCACTCATATGAAAGAGTGTTCCAAATCACTATTGATCAGAGAAATGCAAATTAAGACAACTCTGAGGTATCATTACACACCTGTCAGATTGGCTAAGATGACAGGAACAAATAACGATGAATGTTGGAGGGGCTGTGGGAAAACTGGGACACTGATGCATTGTTGGTGGAGTTGTGAAAGAATCCAACCATTCTGGAGAGCAATCTGGAATTATGCCCAAAAAGTTATCAAAATGTGCATACCCTTTGACCCAGCCATACTACTACTGGGCTTATACCCCAAGGAACTACTAGAGAAGGGAAAGGGTCCTGTATGTGCCAAAATGTTTGTGGCAGCCCTTTTCATAGTGGCTAGAAGCTGGAAGATGAATGGATGTCCATCAATTGGAGAATGGTTGGGTAAACTATGGTATATGAATGTTATGGAATATTACTGTTCTATAAGAAATGACCAACAGGAGAAATACAGAGAGGCTTGGAGAGACTTACATCAACTGATGCTGAGTGAAGCGAGCAGAACCAGAAGATCATTATACACTTCAACAATGATACTGTACGAGGATGTATGCTGATGGAAGTGGATTTCTTCAACATAGAGAAGAGCTAATCCAATTCCAATTGATTAATGATGGACAGAACCAGCTACATCCAGAAAAGGACTGGGAAATGAATGTAAACTGTTATTTTTACCTTCTGAATCCAATTCTTCCTGTGCAACAAAAAATTCGGTTCTACACACATATATTGTATCTAAATTATACTGTAATATATTTAACATATATAAGACTGCTTGCCATCAGGGGGAGGGGGTTGGGGGAGGAAGGGAAAAAATCTGAATAGAAGTAAGTGCAAGGGATAATGTTGTAAAAAATTACCCATGCATATGTACTGTCAAAAAATGTTATAATTATAAAAAAAAAAAAAAAAAAAAAAGGATATAGTAAAATTTGCTTTTAATGGACAAGGTTCTTCTCATTTCCACATGGAAAAATCAGAACCAGGAAAAGTGATTCACATGGATTCACACTCTGGAGTCCACATGGCTAAGAATTTTTATTCCCTTAGGTGATCAAGAAGCTGTGTCATGGAAAGTGGAGAAGAACACACTAATTAAGCAGCTTCCTAGGACTTAAAAATAATAATAATGCAGAAGGAACAACATTTCCCACCCCCCCAAAAAAAATCCACCAAAACCTAAAGAGGTAATAAAGCCTATTACTCACCTTGATATAAAGATGATAGACATCACAGAAAGAGATACATGTTTGAACATAGGTAATATAGGGTTACATTTTGCTTGACTATTTTTTTCTTCTTTTTTATCACAAGATTTTTGTTTATTTTATTTCCTCTTTTGATTTTAAGTGGGGGATAAATAAAGGATTAAGGAATGGAAAATTAGCAACAGGAGGTGCCAAAGAAAACAAACAAAATAAAACACAGACAAGAATTACTATTTTGAAAGTAGCATATAAAATAGAAGTTCTATAAAATGGATATCAACAATTTTATATAGAATCTCCACTTGCAAATGCTCTATTTTTACATTTAATTCTAGAATAATTTTAAATTTTAATTTTGGAATGTATTTTAGATCTCCCCTAGACTCTGTCATACCTTCAAATACTTGAAGACATACCATCTTTGAGCTATCTTTCATTTCATAGTCTAATTCCTAGAATAAGTCTTCAGCACTCTGTCTCCACTCTCCTCTTCCTATTTACTCTCAATTATTTGCAATCTTACTTGCCCAACTCATAACTTGACTGAAATTCTTCTCTACAGAATTATCAGCAATCCCTCGATTGCTAACTTCTCTAGTCTTTCCATAGACATCATGTTGACTTTCTACACTACTTGAAACTGTTCATACCACCACTCCCTTCTCTCTACTCTCTCTTCTCTGCTTTATTGCATCATTGATTTTTTCTTATTTCTATTAAATGTCTGTTTGCAGTCTACTTTGCAATTCTTAATATGCTTTCCAGAGGCTTTCCTCAAGGCTCTATACAGGATTTCTTTTTTTCTCTTTCTTGTTTTTAATGACATCTTTTATTATTATTATTAAAGTTTTTTTATTTTCAAAACAAATGCATAATTTTCAACATTCACTCCTGCAAAAATTTGTGATCCAAATTTTCCCTCTCTTTTCCCCCATCCCCTTCCCTAGATGGAAAGTAATCCAATATATGTTAAACATGTGCAATTCTACATATTTCTACAATTATTATATTTCTCTTTTTTGGAAGAAAATGCTCTCATTAATTCAATATTATTTCTAGACAGATGTCTCAAATCTATATGAATGTCAGTGCATCTATATTCAACTCTCTTTTGGTTTCCATGTAGATATCTTTGCCTAAATGTCTCATAGACGTCTCAAATGAAACTTCTTCAAAACAGAAATTATTGCAGCAAGATAACTATATAAATATGTATACATATATTGGATTTAACATGTACTTCAACATATTTAACATGTATTAAACTACTTGATAGTCAGGGGAGGGGGGAAGGGAGAAAAGGGGAAAATTTGGAGCAAAGGTTTTGCAAGGGAAAAAATAAAATAAATTTTTATGAATAAAAAAAATTAATTAAATAAACAGAAATTGTTATCATCTCTCTTAAAGCCACTTGTCTTTTTAACTTCTCTAATGAGAATAACAACAACCTTCTAATCACTCATACCAGTAACCATAGATTTTGCCTCCTCAATACACTGTCATTCACCTCCCACATTAAATTATTTGCCATCCTTTTTTGAGGGGTCTACCTCTTAAACATCTCTCATTTTTTCTCTTCCATACATAACATGGTCACAACTCTTTGGAGAAACTTCATCATTTTTTTGCCTGAACTACTGTAATGGCCTTCTGACTGATATCTCTAGCCATCTTCTCACTCACTCTTTTAATGCACCTTTCATATAGGTAGCCAAATAACCTGCCTAATGATTTTGTCATTCTTTGTTCAAAAAGCTTAAATGGTTTCTATTACCTCAAGAATAAAATATAGACATCTCTATAATTTTGTTTTATATCCTCCAAATTGTCATTTGCCCTAGATCCTATAGTTTGGGGAAAAGAAAAGAAAAAAAAAGAGCATATTTGAAAATTATTATACTCTTCCTGTTCCTTCTTTAGAAAACATCAATAGAGCACTGAATATGTATTAATTATTTAATGAAGGGGTTGCAAGAAAAAAGAGAAATATGGTAAGATTTTGAATATGATATACACATTTCTGCTTTTTGCATGCTATACATAGTCTGCATTTCCTTCTTTTGTATATTATTTTGACATTAATAACTTCCTTGTGGTGTGTGTGTGTGTATGTGATGAGTTACATTAATAAGTACTTGATGATGGGAGCTGGTATTAACTGAAAAAGGAACAGAATGGTCCTTAGGAAATATTACCTGAACACAGATTGGGACTAGCAACTGGTTCAGACCAGATTTCGAGAATAAACTATGGAGAATCCACCAATGGAGGCAAAGATAGATCAAAGGATGAGGACAGTTTTAAAATGCCATCATCTGATAAGAATTCTGTTAAATATACTCAACTATATCTCAACACTCTCTCCAGATTCTCCCTTGTTTTTATTGTTCTAGTCTGGGATTCAGAAATAGAGCTCCAGACAACATAAATGTTTTCCTTTTCTAACTACATGTAAAGGAAGAAATACTGAGACATAGGTAGGATGCAATAATCATGTAGAAGCACTAAAACATTTCTCCTTGTATTTTATTAAATAGAATATATGGCTATAGAATCTTTAGTATTTTAATTAATTGATTTATAAACTTGATTTTAATTTAATTCATTTTTATTTTAAAATAATTATTGGTTATGCAAAAATATTGGTGACCTATCTTTGACTTCTTTGAGGTATATGTTTAGTGGTGGGTTCCCTAGGTCAAAGAATATAAATATTGTTTTTTTCAGAATGGTTGGAAAAAATTGTTCTTGTTCTCTCTCTCTCTCTCTCTCTCTCTCTCTCTCTCTCTTTTCTCTCTCTCTCTCTGTCTCTCCTTCCCTTCTTTCCTTCTTCTTTTCTATATTTTTCTTTCCTTCTTTCTTTTTCTTTTTTCCTTCTTTCTTTCTTTCTTTCTTTCTTTCTTTCTTTCTTTCTTTCTTTCTTTCTTTCTTTCTTTCTTTCTTTCTTTCTTTCTTTCTTTCTTTCTTTCTTTCTTTCTTTCTTTCTTTCTTTCTTTCTTTCTTTCTTTCTTTTTCTTCCTTCTCTCCCTATTTCTACTTACCAATTTATTTGTTCCTAGTCTACAGTAAATATTTTTTTTTTAACAAATGAACAGATTTATTTCAGTGATAAATCCTAGGTTAACCAACTCCATTAAAATCCTATTACAGGGGAGGATTTTGTGAAGATGGCAGAATAGATCAGTAGATTTCAAAGCTCTTCAGATTTCCCCCACAAATAGAACAAATTTATACCTTATGACAAAAATATATTACTGAAAAGTCAAGAAGGCTTTGACTATAACAGAGGTTCTCTTGGCACAACTTGAGAAGATCTGAAGAAAGCCCCAGGCCCATGATTAATCCATGTGAAGAGCAAATACCTCTTGGTTAGCTTGACTGAAAAATTAAGTAGGTACCCCTGGGGAGAGCTGGGTTTGGCTGAAGCCTCAGTGAGAACCACAGAAACTTTCACCTCTGGGACAGTGTGAGGAGTAGGCTAAGTCCCAGAAAATTGAGTGAACTTCAGCTGATTAGGAATGCCAGATTCAGAAGTGCTGAAGAGATGCAATCCTGAGTGAGAAGGAACCAGCACACCAGGAATGCTGACTGCAGGCACTTGCAGGATGAGCTTTGGGTTTGGGGTTCCAGGTCAGAGGGGATTGCTGAAGGGAATCTAGAGGCATTGCTCTGACATCAGGATTAGAGGTGTTTACATTAATACTGTTCATTTAAAAAAAAAAAAACAACCATAAAAGAACCCTAACATATAAACTTACCATAGAACAGGGAAGACCAGGGTTCATTTTTACAGGAGTACAATGAAGTAAAAAAATAAATCTTCTACCCCACAAAATAATATGAAATGGCACCCTGCACAGAAAGAATTTATTAAAGAACTCAAAAAAGAATTTAAAATTCAAATGAGAGTTATTGAGAAAAACAATAATTTAAAAAAAAAACAAAATTATGAAAAAATTAACCAACCAGAAAAGGAGATACAGTCTCAAAGATGAAAATAACTTTTCAAAAATTAGAATAGGGCAAGGGGAAGCCAGTACAGCTATAAGAGATCAAGAAATAACAAAACAGATTTTTAAAGAATGAATAAAATAGAGAATAATGTGAAACATCTTATAAGAAAAATGACAGGTCTGGAGAAGAGATCAAGAAGAGAAAATACAAAAATAATTATACTCCCTGAAAGTTGTGATCAAAAAAAGAAACGAGACAGTAATGTAGGAAATAATCCAAGAAAATTGTCCTGAAGTAATAAAACATAAGGGGGAAGTAGAACTAGAAAAAAAATCAACCTATCACCACTTCAATGAGATCCTTTGTGGGAAACATATACTAATATTATTGGCAAGTTTCAAAACCTCCAGATCAAAGAGAAAATTTTACAGAAACAAGAAAAAAAATACAATTCAAATACTCTGGAGCTACAATTAGAATTGTACAGCCACAATAAAAGACCACAGGTCCTAGCATCATATCTTCTGGCAATATTTAAGTTTTTAAAAAATTAGCTTTTCATTTTCAAAATATATTCATAGATAGTTTTCAACATTCATCCTTGCAAAACTTTGTGTACACTACTTTCCTTCTGCCCTCTCCCTTAGCAAGTAATCCAATATATGTTAAACATGTACAATTCTTCTACACATATTTCCATAATAATCAGGCCATGCAAGAAAAATCAGATTAAAAAGGGAAAAAAATAAAGAAAACAAAAAGCAACAACAAGAAAAAAGGTAAAAATGCTATGTTGTGATCCACATTCAATCAACACAGTCCTCTCTCTGGGTGCAGATGGCTTTCTTCATCATAAGACCATTGGAACTGGCCTGAATTATCTCATTGTTGATGAGAGCCATGTTCATCAGAACTGATCATCACATAATCTTGCTGTTGATTCACACACACACACACTCACACACACACATATATATGAACTAACATAATCTAACTAATGTATTCTTGGTTCTACTACTTCACTCAGCATCAGTTCATGTAAATCTCTCTAGGCCTTTCTGAAATTATTCAACTGATTGTTTCTTATAAAACAATAATATTACATAATATTCATATACATAACATTCATCCATTCTCCAACTAATGCATATCCATTCAGTTTCCAGTTCCTTGTCACTACAAAAAGGGCTGCCACAAACATTATTGCACATGTGGGTCCTTTTCCCTTTTTTGTGATCTCCTTGGTCTATGTTATTAAAAAATAATAATAATTCAGCTTCTTTTCCATAGTAACTTACAAAGGAGAATAACTGTCAAGAGAATGAAGGCTTTATTTTAAATATTCAAAAATTTAAAATAGCAAATACCCTTTTCCATTAATATAATCTAACCAAGAAAGAAGGCCAATTGAAAAAATTCTTCCTCAAAGTTGCTTTTGGTAACAGCAAACAGAAACAAATATGTACTAAAATGATAGACTGTGAGTAAGAAGGCCTGGGTTCTGGCTGTTTTTCCAAGTTTTATCTATCTTTGAGACCCTAGCTAAGTTTCTCTGGACCTGGATTCTCTTATCTATAAAATGTATCTCTTAATTTATAAGGGTCCTTCCGGCCTCATCATCCTATAATTCAAATTAAAACCAAACATTGTAAGGTCAAAGATGTTTTGTAAAATAATCATGTTGTTAACAGTCAGTAAACAGTTAACAAGTGCCTCCTGTCAGTCATTGTGCATAAACTGAACATATATTTTGTTTTTCCCTTTTGAATAGATTTTTTGTTACTATGCTTATGTAAAGATTATGCAGAAGTTCATAACGTTTGGGTGGGTGGCAGAGAGAATAGCAAGTTAAGGAATATGTAAAAGGTATCTTGAAAGAGGTAGCATTTGAATTGAGTCTTGAGATTCTCAGGAGGAAACTCGAAGGTCCATGGGTTACAATTTATTCAAATATTCCATAGTAGAAGATGAAAGGTCAGACATATGGAAAAGCAAATAGGTCAAGATTGCTGACTTTTGTATCCCGTACAACATGAATTTCCTTGAGATTATTTTTATTGTTATTTTTAACATTCTGATTTTGAATAAATTTGCCATGTCAAATTTGTTTTGTTCTCTTTACTCCAAATAAACCATTTTATCTACTACATTAATAGTCCTAATTAATAAAAAAGTTTTTGTTTCATTTATTTTTTTACTCTTTTGTTTTTGAAGCAGATACTTATATAGATTAAAATCCTCAAACTTTTTGGTCATTATGTCTCTTGACTTAGATTAAGTCTTCTCATTACCTCTTATTCAATGTGAAAATAAATTCTAGAGTTTAGCATGAATGCACATGTTATAACAGAAGTAAATTAATTTCAATTAATTTAGGAAATATTTTCATACTAACATGGCTTCTTATACTCCTTGGAGATATACATACTTTGAATTAAGATCCTCTATTCTAAGATAAGCATGAAGAGATTAGTAAAAATAAGTAGAAAATTATTTTAACAAGGAAGATGAGGTTAATGTAAAACAAAATGTATGAAATGTGTTTAAAATAGTTTTCAGAGGAAAATGTATATGTTGAAAAATAAAGAATATATACCAAAATAGAAAAAAGGGAGAGAGAGGATTAATGGACTAAAAAAGAAACAAAAAAACTAGGAAAATAAAAATGACAGCTCTACTTCTGAGAATTGAATGGAACTTGATAAATATTCATACAAATCTAAAATATCTGTTTGCAAAACAATAAAAAGAGATTTAACTAGCACAGTGAAAGAGGTGAAAATTTGGGCCAGTCACAATCAAAATATGAAAGATTGATAGTGGGAGGGAAAGATAATCCTAGGTCATTTGGATTTTCAATCAATCAACTAAAATGAATTTATTAAACTCTCACTCTATGCCAGGCATCATGGAGTCTGGTAAAACAAAGTCAAAACAAATAATATTTATCCTAAATAATTAGAATTCTATCAGATGTACATGTGTAACATGCAAAAATGGATAGACAAAAAACATTTTGAGATAGAGAAAGAAGTAGTAGCAAATGAGTGCCATTGAAAAAAGTTTTAATATGGGGAATAGGATGTGAATCATCTTTAAGAAAACTATGGATTCTAAGAGGAGGAGTTTATCTAGGCATGGGAGACTAGTACAAAGCCACAGAAATGGTTAATGAAGCATCATGAAAAAAAAAAAAAAAAAAAAAACTTAGAAGGCAACTTCATGAGTGAAAGTAATGTGTAACCATGCTGGAAAAAATAGATTGAAGCTGCACTGAGAAAATATTTGAATATAAAATGAAGGAGTTTATAATTTAGATGTGTTAAAAGAAGTTGATGAAATTTACTAACAGATGATATAGTCAGATTTATACTTTGACAATATAATTTTTGCAACTATATGGAAGATAGACTGATGGGGAAAGACTTGAGATTTAGAGACCAATAAAGAAGCCATAGTTCAAGTGAAAAATGATAAATACATGAATTAAGGAAGTGGTTATGTAAAAAAGAATAGATAGGTAGAAGAGAAATAGAAGTATCAATGGAAATATTTGATAATCAAAAAGATTTGTGAAGTGAAAAACAGTAAGGAAATGAAGATTAAAATGGAAATACAAAACTGAATAAATAGAAGAATATGGGTGCTTTTGAACAAAATTTAAAAAAATCATTTAATGAATCAAAGAAAAATTATTAAATGTTGGGGAGATCATGATTTTTGTTTGGACATGTTGACTTCAAGATGTCTATGGGACATTTAAATGAATTATTGAATACACATGTGCTGATGTGGGAAGAGAGTTTGGGAGAAAGAGTAGGGCTGAATAACTAGATCTGGGAATCACTTGCATAGAGAAGATAAGTAAACATGTGTGAGCTGAAAAGGTCATCAAGAAAAATCTCTTCTAGGTATAAATTTTATGATGATAGATATAAATCTATGTTACCTTGATTTTGTATTATCTGTTGCAAAACAAATCCTTACTGCAAATTATTCTTTAGGTTTGGAAAAGTTGTAACTAAATTGTTCCTATTTGCAAATGACATGATTACAAACATTGAAAACTCTAGAGAATGATTGAAGATACTGATTGGTAAACTCACTAATATCAAAATGCAAAATAATAAAATAAGCAATATCAACAAAAGGCATGAAATTGTGATAAAATAATTTTAAACATATACAATACATATTTAACCAATACCATATTGTTTACTGTCTTGGAGCAGGGGGAGAAAGAGACAGAAAGAGGAAGAAAAATTTGGAACTCAAAGTTTTACAAAAATGAATGTTGAAAAGCATCTGTACATGTAGTTGGAAAAATAAAATACTATTAAAAACATATGTAATATATGGAAGTTAACTTATTAGACTAAAGGAAGAAATTGAGAAAGAAATCAAGGAGATTATTTTTGGTTAGATCGTTCCAATATAATAAAATACTGTTTCAGTCTACATTAATTTATAGATTTAGTACTGTCAGCCAAATTACCGGAGACTACACAGAGATAGACCAAACAATAAGAATCATTTTGAAGATTAAAAGACTTAGGAATTAAAAGACAATAATTTAAATAAATAAGAATGAATGATAAATGACATTGTCAGATTTTAATCTATATTATAAAGCAGTAGTAATAAAAACAATTTGCTGCTACTTAAAACATAGAGAAAGTAGGTCAACTTAGATAAATGATCTCCAAACTTGTTTGGATCAGGCATCCCATTAGTCAAAAAAATAGCAAGGATGTACTCTTCAAGTAATGTCTTATGATTGATTTGTTTTATATAAACACCCATATTATATATATATATATATATATATATATATATATATATATATATATATATATATATATATATATATTTATGTTGAGAGAGAGAGAGAGAGAGAGAGAGAGAGAGAGAGAGAGAGAGAGAGAGAGAGAGAGAGATTATAATAATGGAAATAAATAAAGGAAATATCACAAAAAGGAAAATCCAGAATGGCACTATAGATAATGAAATATATATCGTTCCTAGTCAAAGGAGAATTAGATAACTATTTGAGATGAATACCATATTAATTATCAATTGGATGATTTTATTTTTTAAAATTTGTTACCTTAGAGCAGTGTTTCCCAAAGTGTGGTACGGGTACCCCCAGGGGTACAGGAAGAGTTTGGTGGGGATATGCACTGCAACATACTTATCTGCGCCTAATTCTACATTCTCATGAGGCAAGTCAAGACAATCTTGTGATGTGTGAGATGGTCCAGTGTGACATGGTGTGAATATATCGCATTTCATTACAGAGCCAATTTACCTTGTTAATAGTAGCTTCTCCAGGCGCCTCTGTATTTTTAGCTCTTGTGCAATTTTTCTTATGAGAAAGGTTTGTTATGTGCTTTAGTGTGTCCCACTGATTTTGATTATTTTTATATAGAAGGATGTGATTGTTTGTGCTGAGATAACAAATCGTCATAATTTGGTTCCATAGTTGTTAATTTTAATCTGAGATGTGGCTCCACGTCCAATAGTCTGTTCCTTTTTTTCAACTTAATGTCAACAAATGCTGAAAAAGCAACTTCACATAAATATGAAGTTGGAAAAGGCAAGACGTATTTCAGAACTTTTTCTGTTAAAACAGGATAACATGTTGCATTTGTTAGCAGAATGATGTTAAAGTACACTCTTTATGTTTATTTTTCAAGAATCTGTAGGAAGTCAATTCTAACAATTGCTCTTCTTCCACGTCCAACAAACTTTTTGGCATGGATTTATATTTTATTATGAATAATTTTATTTTTCATATATTATTATTTTGTGTATGTACCAAAAAAAGAAAGAAATATATATTTTGATTTTTTATTGAAATACATCCATTTTTTTGATAAGGGGTACTCAGTGTTACAAAAATTATAGAAGAGGTACACATATGTCAAAAGTTTGGAAAACACTGCCTTAGAGGATTCTATTTGGTGGAAATAATTTGGGAAGGGATTTGTTTTCAGGAATAGCTCTAACTTTTTCAAGGGAGAAATAAAAATAAACATCATTAAAAAGCAGTTTTACTGTCTATTGATTTTTTTTCCCATTAGTGTGTGCACACATACACATGTGTATGTATATTTGTGTGCTTATAAAACTTCTTAAGAATACACTGAAGTTGAACAATGATTTAGTAATGGATTTGAAAAGCACAATTTTGTGTATGTAAAAGTGAAAAAAATTTTGCACAAGCAAATCACTATGTCAGAATTAGAGGATAAATAATCATGGTGGAACATGAGGGGTGAGTTGGGACTGTAACTGGTAGGTTTTTTTTTTTTTCCCACATAATACTTTTCTGTTCTTTGTATATGAAATCGATCATGTTTGTTGACTGCCAAAATCATCATAAGATAAAGCAAAATCAAAGAGTAGAGGTAGAAATAATAAAAATACTTAAGTTGAGCACTGAATTCCTACTGACAAAATAATCAAAAAAATTTGAGCTGGGGTAAGAAAATAATAATTATAATGTTATTTATGTTTATTTCATGTATTATATTGTGTGTTGATGTCTATAGATAGCACTATTTTGCCAGACATTGTGCTAAGTGCTTTACAATTATCTCACTTTCTTCTTAAAATGCTTCTAAGAAGTATATGTAATGATTATTCCCATTTTACAAATAAGAATGTTGAGGCAAAGATTAAGTGATTTGTATATTGTCCTATACTTAGTAAATATCTTAGGCCAGATTTGAAATCATCTTGCTCATACCATCTAAAGTATGTTAAATGGGAGAGTCCACCTTTATCTTGTGAAAAGCAGGGGTATGTAGAAGGTTTATAAGCAGATTATTGCAAAAATATTATTTTGGAAACATAAATTATGTAGCATGTACAAAGAGTGTAGTATAAAGTGACTAGGGACAGACTAATTAAAAGGAACGATAATCTGAATTATTAGAATTATTATTATTAGAGTTGTAACATTGTAAATTTCAAAGCAGATTTTGTGAAGTGATTTTTACCTTTTATTAGATTACTTTAGAAATCTATATTTTTACAAGTGAACTTAATGATTGATTTAAGGGAGTTTTTCTAATAAATGATTCAAGGACTCAGCATGTGAGAAAGAGGGGGGAGAAGGAGGAAGAGTGAGAAAGAAGGTCGGTCAGAAAATAAGTTGAGTGGCATATGTAGCTTATCTAAATTCTCAAATTTTGAAGCATTATATATTTGAAAATAGTATTGTATTAAGTTCCAGCATTAAATCCCAAGATACCACAACAAATATGTATCAGACATGGATCTTAAAACCAGGTAAAAAGTAAAGGCAGGTTAAGCTCTCATTAAACAATAGCAAATAGTTACCCCAAAAGATTTTGTTATTGTTAGTTTTGTTTGTGCCTTTTTGCCTCATTTACACTTCAGAAAGAAATTATGGTGAGATTTTTTGGAGTTAAATGAGTCAATAAGGTCATATACCTGGCCATGCTTTTGAAAATAACATGTTTTACTTTCACATACATTTTGTTTGGGAGATAGGAAGATGGAACAATTCAAAATATTTCCATTTTCTCAGGTTTTGTAATCTAGGGATTATTTTTTCTTATTAACTTTTGATCATTTTATATAGTTAACTATCAGAAAGGCACTTTTTTTTTCTGCAAGTATCTTAATGAACATAAAATTTGAAAAACTATAATTAAAAAAGAGTGAACAAGTACAAAAACCTGTGGGCCCTCTGAAAGTCAGATGAGATGACAACAAGGAGACAAGCTAGAAAGATGAAAAGACATAATAAGTCTTCTCTCTAACTGAAGTTTTTAATTTGCCATTTAATTAGATTAAATAATTAAATATATCTGAAGGTCTGGGATGGAACAATTATGAAAAAAATAGTATGATTCATCTTAAGGAAATTTAAATGGTAGGATGGATGTATCGTACATGAAAAAAAATCCTCTAAGAAGAAAACTTAAAGTGACATTTTAAAGGATTTTTTAAAGAAAAAAAAATTACCTAAAAAGATTCAAAGTAATGAGATGAAATGGACTAAGGTAAAACTTTAATGGGTTCAAATTTTAAAATCCCTATTAATACAGGAGACTTAGCATAAAGCTTTTCAAATAAATGACAGTCATTTTTCTGAAAAAAACCTCAGATATTCTAGCTTTATTAGCTATAGAATAATACATAATGGATTCAGAATTTATATCTATATGTCATATGCAGATTTTTTCAGACTGTTTGCCTCTGAAAATAAGAAGTCTTTGCTTAAATGCAAATCTGTGTGCATATTGAAAAATGACTATCTTTAGTCAAGAGAAACATCCTAAGAACATCAAAAAATAGAATATTAGCCTGCAGGGAAGAAGTCAGGATAAAACATCCATTAGAAAGAAAAAAAAATGTTTGAAGGATTATTTTTCAATAGTGGTAAATTTCTAGGAGAAACAAATCAGGAGGATAAATTTTACAGGGTCACTCATTCCTAATTTATCACTGACCCACTCTGTGATTTTGGGAAGGAGTAAAAAAAATGTGCCTGAAATTATCTCCTTGAATATTTTCTCAATGAATTGGATTATTTCTAGAATATCTTCCAGAATTAACCTGATTGATCCAATATTGAAAAAGTTTATCCCAAGTCAACTTTACCTTAACAATTTGTTTAAAAAGTATATATACAACACATATGTGTATTATAGACAATGTATACATACAGATAAATGTATATATACATACACAATATCTATGTGCCATATGTGTGCATGTGCACATACACATATATGTATTATCATATGTTGATAGCAGAAAAAGCTGACAACTCTTCATGCTCGCTATTAACAAGTCACTAGGAAAAAAAATAAAAACAGTCCCCCATCACAAAAATATGAGATTAGTAATAGGTATATATTACAAAAATGCATATTTAAACACAATAATTTGAGATATCAAGTTGTTTAAAAAAACCTGTAAGTTCTCATCATAGAGAAACATATGATAAAAATGAAAAAGAAGAGGATGTCTTTAAAACATATGGAAGCAATTCCTCGGGGGCGGGGGGGCATTGCTTGACTAACATTTAGTCATTAACAAAATATTTCCCAGGGTACACAGTTGTCAAAACTGAAAGCAAAAATCTCCTGATTTCTCTCAGCCATTTCACTGATAGCAAAGTGCCTCAGGTGATTTACTTATTTTTCCAAGTTATGAAACCATATTGATATCAAGAAATAAATATAGCTCTTTTGCAAGACAAATAGATGTGTCTAAATGTTTATTGGCTTTTAATGGACTATATATTTTTTTATTTAAGGAGAAGAATAAAAAAATCTTATTTTTTACTACAGAAAAATTATGTCTTTACCATTACATGCCTTTTCTTAAAATTTGTTATACACAAAAGGGGAAGTTAAGCCTTTTAGGATCCATATCAAACAGTAAAAATTGATTCTTTTACTATTAATATTTCTAATTTCTCATCAGTGAGGGATTTGAATAATTTTATGTATAGCATTTTATTATTTCAATAATAAATACCTACTACTACCTAACCACTGTTACAAATCCAACATGATCTTTTTTAGGAATAGTTTGGGTAGATAAAGAGAAAAATGTAACTTTTTGTTGATAGCCATAAAAATCATTAAACTATCCACTAAATTAATGAGAATCCTACATTGTGAGAGTGTTAATTTCAAAGATTACTAAAATCAATTACTGCAAGCTCATACTAAAATTCCAAATAAAACATTGTAAATGTATGAAATACAAACATCTGTATGCACATTCATGGCTTTTGTGAAAGAAGACAAAAATATCATTTCAAAATAAATATTGTTAGTTATTAGGAGGTACATAGAAAGATGATAGAACAGTAGTTAAATTAATTTGTCCAAATTGGTCTAATCATTTTTTTTAAAGTGAGCTTTTTCTTAATTTTTTTTTTTACTTTCTGACTATTCTGAAGCTTTTGATACAGCTGATAACCCCGTTTTTCTTAATTATACTCTCTTGAACATGGGTTTTTATGATACTCCATTGTCTTGATTTTCCCATCTTTCTACCATGGGTCTTTTTCTCGTCTTTCTCTCTCCATTCCTCTTGATCTTATGACTCCCAAGGTTCAACGCTATACAGATGATTTCCAGATGTATAAATGCAGACCTCCTCATTTTCTTACACACTGACCCAGTTTATCAACATATATTAGACTATTCAAATAGAATACTTGCCATTATGTCCAAAAGAGATTACATTATCTTTCCTCTCCAAACCCTCTTCTCTTTGCAATTTCCTCATTTTTCTTAAAAATACCAACAGCTTTAAAGTCATCCCTAAAAGTAAAGTTGATAGTCTTAAATCTTAACTCTTTTTTGCCTAATCAGTTGCTAATTTATATAAATTATACACCTGTAACTTTTTCTTTATCCAAATGCTTACCAGGATAGTTCTTGATATCATAACCTTTGGCCCAGAAGATTTCAGTGACTTTTAAATTAATCGTTAAGTATTGCATTCTCTACTCTCCAATCCACATTCCATTGAGGTGCCAGCTTGTTATTCTTTTTTATAAGTCTTCATATGGGCCTGAATATATCACTATTCTGCTCAAGAATCTCCAATGATTCCCATTTAACTCTAGTATAAAATATAAAATCTTGTGTTGGACACTTAAATCCCTTCATATTCTGACTACATTTTCCTGTTAAAAGAGGATTTTTTTTAAGTAGAGCAAAACATTGTCATATCTGCTGTTACTATATTTCTTTACCTTTCTGCAAAGTATTTTTGACACATAATGAATATCTTCTCAATGTTTCTTTCTGGGCTTCCCTTAACTTTTACTATAAAAGGAAAACTCATAGAACTTTGAGTAAGGCAAGTAATAGGAGCTTAACAAATGCTGATTAAGTAATAGACAAAGAGTGTGGTATTTCTTTTGGTCCAGTGTAAATAGTTAGGCTAAAGAAAACTTTTTTGGTAAAACTTTAAATTTTCTTTTTGTTTTCCTAGCAAATATTTACCTTGTAGATTATCTAATCCTGCTGCAAATTGTTTTGTAGTTGTACTTTCTAAATTATACAGTTTAGGAGGACAGAATACAAATATATAATTCACATATGTCTATAATCCTATATGTCTATTTCTCTATGGATACACACAAAATACACACATACTCATACATGTATATGTATATATACATACTATGTATATAATTATATATAATATAGATATTATATTATATTATATATAATATAATATAGATATTATATTATATTATATATATATATCATATATATATACACACATGTGTGTTGTCCAAAGGATTGTGAGACATATAGGTTTCAGATAATGACTCTTTTTTGAGATAAGTCAGCTTCAGTGGACTATTTTGTCTGTATCCTGTGCTAGTTTATTTGAGCAGTGTCTGGCTATTCTGTTGCACTTCCTCGCTCAGATTCTATCATATTCTCATGAAGATGACAACTTCTAGAACTCTAGACATGCACATAAAATGATTACTAATTTTGAGTATTTCTAGAGAAGTGGAACTGGGAAAGCTAGTAAATTTTACAATGCAGTATCTGTAATGTGCTTTCTTGAGCCCCCACTCTGGGGTGCCTAAATATACCACATGGACTAGCTTTCTGGAGGATCTAAGGATCAGCTCAAGTCCTTGGTCTTAGTGGAGAAGTGAAGAAGCAGATGACCCACAAGGCTAGTCAAAGATGGAATCCATTTATTTCAAGTCCTCTCAGCCCCTAAATATCTTAATACAATTGCATCACTACAGCACACTGAACATATGCTAACTATAGAACCATTACATCACTATGTAACCATGTCACTACATCACACAGGGCAAGTGCTAACTATAAGCATCCTGCTATTGATATGCAAATGTATCTTTACTGTAAATATCTCTTTCTTCAAGTACTGATGGACACGCCCCACCTTGAGTTCAGACGTCCTGAACCCTCTGGGCTGAAGGGTCTTATACTTCACCCAGAGTTCTCCTATTATCTGCAGCCCTCTACAGTATCTGTGTAATTGGGAAGAGATAGAGTTTAGTTTTTATGATTCTATCTTACCTGTCTTATTTCTTAAATCAGAACAAATAATTAGTTTCAACAAAAGTTTCTTCTATTTTGGTGTGAATATCTAGGTAAGATTGAAGCATTTTAGACCGCACATTTTCTGGCACATTGTTAGCACTTAATAATAATTATCTTTATAGTCCCAATTCTAGTCAAGTTGAAAAAGCAAAGAGATACAGATCAAAGGAATATTTTTAATTGTTTTATTTTTATTTATTTATTATTATGATGATTTTTTTTTTTTCTGAAGCATTTGGGGTTAAGTGAATTGCTCAAGGTCACACAGCTATAAAGGAATATATTTAATTTTTTTCTTGGAAATTATTCTGGGAGGTGGAGTGAAGATGGTAAAATAAAGTCAGGGACTTTATTTGTAAGCTCTCTAAACCCCTCTAAATATCTTTAAATAATAATTAGGTAAATTCTAGATCAGCAGAATCCACAAAGAAGAAAACAGCTTTCTGGTCCAAAACACTTTTAAAAGTTTTCAGCAAAGGTTTATTGTACCAGGGTCCAGGGAGGACATGATCCAGCACAGGCCAAATCAGCACAGATTGGGCCCCAGAAAATTGGAAGCAGCCCTTAGGTGCCTCTGAAACAATGAAGGGAGCAGCTGCTTCCAGAGCTCCCAGCCCATTGGCAGTATGGTGGTCAAATAACATGAGAAGAAGCTCACAGGGGTCTCTTTGTTCCCATTGGGGTAGAACTCTGTTGCTTTGCCCATATTCAGATCCAGACCATATTCCTGGAGAAGAGGTAGTCTTAGCATAAGGAGGAGCACTTAACACAATGGAGCTTGTGGCCACAGTGGAGCAGGAATCCTCCTCACATTTCCAAGCCAGAAATTAGTGATTGTGGGCACTTACAGATCAAAGCACCAGCCAGAAGAGTAGTAAACACAACTCTTCTTAGGTCATGGCATTTTGGAAGACTTGAAAACTTACAGATCCCTAAAAAAACTTCTGAAAGCAATTGCACAAAATCCCAAAGCTTGAAACAATGCATATATCCTGGAAGCAGAGCCCTACTTTAACAAAAAGTTAAAAAACAAATAAAAGGCCATGGAAATGAGCAAACCACAGAAAAAAGATTCTGACCATAGAAAGTTACAATGGTGACAGGGAAGAACAATTCACATACTCAGAAGAACCTAACAAAATCAAAGTTCCTACATCCATAGCCTCCAAGAAAAAAGAATTAACCATAAGCCTTGGAAGAGCTCCAAAAGAATGTTGAAAATCAAGAGACAGACGAAAAATTGGGAAGAGAAATAGGAATGACCAAGAAAATCATAAAAAATGAGTCTTTGTAAAGAAGAAATAAACACACACACACACACACACACACACACACACACACACACACACACGCATACCCCAAAAGATATTGAAGAAAATAAAAATTTTAAATGAGATTACAGCAAATGGCAAAAGAGGTACAAAAAACTAAGAATGATATTACAAAAATAGAATTGGCCAAGTGAAAAAAAAGAGGCACAAAAATTCACTGAAGAAAATATTTCCTTAAAATATAGAATTGAGCAAATCGAAGTTAATGACTTTATGAGAAATCAAGAAACAATAAAAGAAAAAAAAGGAAACTGGAAGACAATGTAAAATACCTTGCAGGGAAAAACAAAACAAAACAAAACAAAACACTGAACTGGAAAACAGATCCAGAAGAAATAAAAAAAAATTGTTGGACAATTGGAAAATAATGATCAATAAAAGAGCCTAAACATCATCTTTCAAAAAATTATGACGGAAAACTGCCCTGATACTCTAGAATCAGATAGTAAAATAGAAATTGAAAGAAACTGCTGATCATCTACTGAAAGATATTCCAAAATAAAAACTCCCAGAAATATTATAATCAAATTTCAGAACTCCCAAGTTAAAGATGACATAATACAAGTAGATAGAAAGAAACAACTTAAGTATTGTGAAGCCATAGTCAGGATAACAATATTTAGCAGCTTCTATAGTGAAGGTTCACAGGGGTTAGAATATGATATTCCAGAGGAAAAAGAAGCTAATATTATAACTGAGCAGAACTGAGTATAATCTTTCAGAAGAGAAATGGATATTCAATGAAATAAGGGATTTTAAAGCATTCTTGATAAAAATACCAGAGCTGAATAAAAAAATTGGATAATCAAATACAATACTCAAGAAGCATAAAAAGGTAAAGAGGAAAGTGAAAGTATAAGGGATGAATTTTAATTAAACTGTTTATATTCCTAGATGGGAAGATGAGACTTGTATCTCATAAGAACTTTCTCATCATTAGAACAATTTGAAGGAATACAAATAGAAGGCATAGATATGAATTGAATATAAGGGGGTAGGGGTGATATCTAAATATATGTGTGTGTGTATATATATATATATATATATATATATATATATATATATATATATATATATATATAATCAAGGTGTGAGAGAAATGTACTGGAGAAAAGGGAAAGGAGAGATAGAAGAGATAGAAGGGGGTAAATAATAACAAATAAAAAGTCAATAAAAAGCTTTTAAAGTAGAGGGGAAGAGGGGATTGACAAGGGGGAGCAAGTGAAACCTTATTCTCATTGGAACTGAGGGAAAGAGAAAAATAACATGCACATTCAATTTAGAGGGAAAAAAAAATTTACCCTGCCCTACAGAAAAGTAAGTCTCTTTTATGCTTTTATATAGCTGAAGACCAATTCTTATTTTTCTTGGGAATTTTGGATATAGGAACTTTGACTTTGTTATCTTCTTCTGAATATGTGTTATGATATTCCTTATCACCATAGTTTTTTTTTTTTTTTCTATTACCTGCTTGTTTTACTAGCTTATTATTGGAGTTTTAACATTTTGCGAAATTAGGGCTCTGTTTCCAGGATGGAGGGTGCACTGTCCCAAACTTGAATAGTTTTATGCAGCTGTTTTCAGAGAGATACTATGGACCTGACCCCAAGCTCTCTTTTCTGTCCTAGAACCTAGGAGTGTTCCCACCCCACTGTAATTATAAGATCTAGTATGCTAAAGCAAGAGTCCTGCTTTGCTAGTGCTGACTGAGCCTGGGACTGGTGCCAGGCCTGTGCTGACATGGCCTGTACCAGGACTGAAAGTTGGACACCCACCCCAGCATCACAAACATTTTCTACTGACCTTCCAAATTGACTTTGGCTGGGAAATATTCTACTCCATCTTTTTTTGCATGTTTGGATGCTCTAAAATTTGTTTTAGAGTCATTATTTAAACGAATTTGAAACAGTTTGGAGTAGAGGTTGGGAAAGTTTCTGCCTTTACCATCTTGGTTCCATCTCCAGCAGACCCTTAATTCCTTAATTGATTTTTACATAAGGAAAAGTTTAAACTTAATATAAAAATGATGAAATTCTGCTTTGGAAAGATTGTATATAAGGTATGAAGACTGAGATGTAATGAGGGGTAAGAGTATTTCCCTTTAGTTTATTATTGTAGCAGCATGAATTAAAATTATATCCTATACTCATCTGTAAGCAGTGGAAGTTGCTGTATGTATGACATGGAACATCATGGAATTGAAATTTCGTTTGCTCTGAGATTTGAATTCAAGTAAAATTGCTTGTTCATCCATTTAAGAGAAATATAAAAAGTTGCTCAAAGATTGTCTTGTAGAAAACAACTGATAGATATAAATGACCAGGAAGATTGAAAAGATAGCCTTACAATGGTCTTGGATTCTTTAATTCATTTCCCTATTGTTCTATTTTCTTTCTGAACAGGAAATTTTACCATCTTCTTATGAGTCTGGCTATGAGACCTTGTGAATAATGTGGAATTTTTTATGTGATTGACTATTACAAAGAATTATCTTTGTATCTATTGCTTTTACTTAAAATTAAATATATACAAAAAAATTTCTTCTAGTGTACCTGCAAGAGGTCAATATTTGATTCAGGATTATCCCTGAGGGAATAATCTTGCCAATATTGTTATAACCATCTCCCTAACCTACCTTTCACAGCATAGCAAAAGAATTTCAAAGGTTCTTTTACAAGTCAATCATATTTCTGTAATCAACAAGCCTCTCTGAGCTATCATAATGAGATTAAAGGTTAAGATATTATTGCTTTGATTTTTATTGTTCTGAATTACTGAATCTTACTATTTTCAATGTCCTAGTCTAGGTGACTAGAGAAATAAACTCTTAGACTGGATATTTCATTGATTATTAATTACATACTTGTGTATGAGATTATTATTAATATACAGATTCATCTTTTTCTGAATGAGGACAAAATATATACTTGAAATGGGGAATCTGACAAAGAATGTGATAAAGTTATACAATATTTTAATATATTTGTAAACTTCATTTAAAAAAAAAAAGTACTCGATTTGGAACTCTGCTAGGAAACTGTGCATACCTGTTGATGCAGCAGTGCCACTACTGTGTCTGTATCTCAAAGAAATGACAAAGGAGGGAAATTTTAGCCACATAGGCTAAACTGTTTGTTGACAGCTCTTTTGTGGTACCAAAGAATTAGAAAATGAGTAGATGCCCATCAACTGGGGGATAGCTGAATGAATGTTATGTTATATGAAGGAAATGGAATATTACTATTTTTATAAAACTTTCCCTCACTTATTTATTACTGTCCATGAAATGTATAGGGCTTAAAGATTAAAGAAAAAAATAGTATCTGAAAACTGAAACTCTAAATTTTCAGATATAAGTATTTTAATTTGATTTTTTTCTATAGATTTGATATTCATGGGGCTAACTCCATAACATTTCTGCTAGTTTTTACCACATGAACTATTTGCTAGACGGATAATGTGATTAAATTTTATGTGGATCTATTAAATTATATTAATTTTTATTGCTAACATTATCTAAGACACCTCCACAAATGACTTGGAACCTGGAAAATTCCTCTTTTTTGGAAACAATTCTGAAAACTCTACAGAAACAAGGAAGAAGGATCTATTCAGATAATAATAATAATGATAATAGATACTCCAGTCACAGAAACCAAGATGTTGATTCAAGGATACATGAGTGGATCAAACCAGATAATGGATGGGCAGCAGAGATGAGTTTGACACAATTTTCAAGGGAAAATGTTTCCCAGAAACAGACTTCACAAAGTCCACAAGTAATCCAAGAAAATATAACAAGAAGCCTGACATTAACATGAATTCCTGTTATCAGATTTTTTTTGTTGTTCTGCTTATAATTCTGTTTAATATTCATTATTTCTAATGGCATCCTGATCTTTATGGAAAATAATGTAGATATCAGATTAAAAAATAAAAAAGCAAACTTGCCTCCCCCCCAAAATATAAAAAGTGTAAATTCAAGTATTCTTATGTTAGTTCCTCATAAAATTGGTTAATTATATTTCATTCTATCATTGGAATTTCCCAATGTCTCCATGATATCATTCTCTTAAGGTTTGGTTTCTCCACCTATGTATGTAAATAGGTTTGCCAAATAGTTATTACTATTAAATCAATAACTTTCGAAGTTGTATATGGTTTGATTGATTTTTAGAAATTATCATGAACCTCAAATCTTCAGTAGTATTTTTTGTTTAAAATTATTTTTTTTATTCTTGTCAAATTTGTTAGTATCTGTACACATAATATTTATAGTATTGTGATTTTTTATAAGCCCTAATGATTAAAACAAAATTCAAGGTCAATGAAATGGAGAATTACTAAAAGTGGATTTTTGATAGAACATAACTATTTTATTCTGTTATTATAATGTTTCTTTGCCTTTCTGTATGGTGTCTCTTTTTGACATATACTGAATGTTTCTTAAGTCTCTCCTTTGGTACTCCCTTTTCTCTAGTACAAAAAAAAATCCTCTATTAGATTAAACTTTGAATAATTTCAGAAATTCACATCCATCTCTTTGTCCTATCTAATAAAATAGATAGCAGAAGTTTAAGAAATCTAACGTTAATAATAATTAATCGACTAATCAACTAACTGACAAAGAAAATACTTTTGCCTTTAGTACAAAATAAATGCATACTCTAAGGATAAGTTATTTCCTGAGTAATAATTTAAACATCATTTTTCTTTTCCCAAAAAAAGTATCTTTTTCTGCCTACCTTTGCATTTTCTCTGGGTCATGTAGATCAGGAGAGAAAAGAGATAGAGACATATAGACAGAGATATAGAAATAGAAAGGTAAATATCAAAAAAAAGATCTAATAAAAATGTTACACATATATTATGTATGTGATATTTACATAACTAGAAATAGACATATAGATTGATATGTCTATATTTATAGAGAAAAACATAGTAATAAATAGAACTCTATCCATCTATCTCTACTATTTATCTATTTTCCCCATAGACCTTTTCATAATGTATTTTACTTGTTTTTTTAGTTCTAGGGTGTGGTATTTTTACATAAAAAAATTAAATACAAAATAATTTCAGGGTACTTAGGGACAAGACAGGAAGAGAAGTTGAATTGCTGGCAATTGGCAATAAATATCAAGATAACTCTAGTAAATACACATGCACATGGATGTACTGCATGTGTGTCTGTGTGTCTTCATTGCTGTTGTATTGTGGGGAATTAAGAATTTGGTCAGACATCAAAGATAGTAAGATCATTCACTAGATCTGAGATGAACTCCAGCCATCTTGATTTTTGTCTTGTCACTGGAATTAAATGACTTTGGAAGACAGAGTGAAGCTTAGTGATTTTTATGCAATTCTGCCACTTTGAAATCCAATTCAGGTACAAGTGCAGACATCACCCTATTGTTGAAGTTGAGAAGAGGGAACCCCAAAAGTCCCAAACCAGTGTCACAAGGTGTCAAAAAGATTTGCCAGCATTTCCTCCTCCTCTCCCCATCCCCTATCCACACCCCTGACCATTACTCTGTACTTAATTATCTGTGAACTTACCCCACTCCAAAATCACCACCAAAAAACTAAAATATTTGATGGCAAAAGCTAGGGTTTTTTTTTTCCTTTTTTCTTTTCTGTTTGCATCTCTATTATTAGGCTACACAATAGCTGTTTTATAAATGTTTATACAGTAAATGAAGGAAATGCATAGACAGGAGGAAGAAGAAGTATGACCTCCATAACAACAACAAAATTCCCACTTTGTTTTTTTTTTCCTAATAAATACATGAAATCATATTTTTTTCCAGCCACATTATATGAGAGTTCTAATTTTAAATGCCACAATATGAAATCTCATTTTAAAAAATAAAGATTGACACATATTTTATTCCTTGAGTTATTTTGAAAATGTTTTTGCCATCTTGTCAAAATGAGTACTTCAGTTTTATTTGTGGATGGCCACACAGTGTGAAAAAATAATTACCCTTAAAATATCAAAATGAAATAATACTGATGACTCACTCATAACCCTATAAGTTTCCCATCTATAAGGCCTTATCATTTGGACATACATTGCATTTGTCAGATGCTATGAAAAAGGAAATCAAGGGGACGATTTGATTTTTTACATATTGTAAGAATGTAGTTTCCCAATAAATGGTTTTTTTGCAATAGTATTTTATTTTTCCAAATACCTATAAAGAAAGTTTTCAAAATTCACCTTCGTAAGTTTTTGAGTTCCAAATTTTTTCTCCCATTCTTCATAACCTCCGCTATCCCAAGACAGCAAGCAATCTGTTTTAGGTTATATAAGTACAATCAGGGGAAACATATTTCCATATTAGTCATGTTATTAAAGAAAAATGAGAACAAAAGGGTAAAACCATGAGAAAGAAAAAAATAAACAAAAAAAGTGAAAATAATGTGCTTTGATCTATACTCAGCTTCCATAAATCTTTCTCTGGATGCGGACTATTTCATCACAAGACTTTTGGAATTGTCTTAGAACATTGAATTGCTGAAAAGAGCTAAGTCCATCATAGTTGAATATCACATAAGCTTGCTGTTATTCTGTACAGTGTTTTCTTGGTTCTGCTCACTTCACTTAATATCAGTTTATGTAGCTTTCCAGGCTTTATTGAAATCAGCCTGCTCGGGGCGGAGCCAAGATGGCGGAGAAGAAACACACGACTCTGTGAACGTCCTCACTCCCTCACAACCAATTAGATAAATTAAGTCTCAGAATTAGCCCAGGACTGATAGATACCACAAGGACTGGAAGCACGTCTTACCAGCTGAAGAGAAACTGGAGTTTCAACAGAAAAGGTCAGTCCCCAGGGGAGGAAGAAGAGAGGCCAGCACAGACGGCTGGGTGCTCGCATACTGCGCCCATTGCGCTGGGGAGGGCTCTGGGATCAGAGAAGCCACTGAGGTAAAGGAATCTGGCACAGGCTGTTAGCTCTTCTCTGCTAATTATTTAGCAGTTCAGAAGAGAAAGCCAAAATATTTTAAAACTCAGATTAGATTTTCCCCGGACCCTGGAGGTGACTCAGCAGATCTCGGCACCAGGGGGTGTGGCCTCAGCTACCACCTGAGAATAGTTAAGAGATTGACAAGTGGGTGGATACAGCCCAAGGCAACACACACTGCCTAGCTTAGCTGGAGGGAGTGGAACTCAGCTCCAGGAAGTCCCAGAGAAGCGGAACCTTTGAACTAGGGACCGCGGTTTCTGGCAGACACTTCCAGTTTGAGCACAGGGGCTTTTCACGTCACCTGCTGCAGACATCCACGCCCCACCCGGACACATAGGCTGGGCTTTGTGCTGTCTTTACTATTCTACGCCCTCGAAGCACAGTAGTGCTAATCACCTCTGAGGCACTTCCAGGGAGGGGGTGGGGAACTCTCTCCCAGAGCTCTATCTTAGCTCAGGCTCAGGGGCCGCTGCATCCATCCAGTCTGGGAGGAAGCTGGTAAAGAAGTAAATAAATAATTTCCTACCCCAGGGACAGACCCCAAAAGATTTTTTAAGTATGAGCAAAAAGCCAAGAAAAACCATAGATTCCTTCTATACAGAGAAAGAGCAGGTATCCAACCCCGAGGAAGTTAACAGCAGAGAGACAGCAGATAACAACCTAAAGGGGAACGATTCCTGCCCCCCATCACATAACTCTCTCCTAGAAGAAACTCTTAAAAAATTAAGGGAGATTGAAGAAAAATGGGGAAAGGAAAGGGAAGCTATGATAGAGAATAACAACGTCCTGAAATTGGAGTTTGAAAAAATAAAGAATTCACAGGAGATGCAGGGAAACAAAATTTGTGAATTAGAAAAGGTTAAAAAAACACAGGAAAGTAGAATTTCTGAATTGGAAAAGATAAAAAAGTCTCAAGAAAATATTATTTCTGAATTGGAAAAAGAAAATAATTCTCAAAAAAAAATTAGGGAAATGGAAAAAAATTCAATAGAGCAAAATAATTCATTTAAAAACGAAATTGGGCATTTACAAAAAGAACTAAAAACTGTGAAAGAAGAAAATAACTCCTTAAAAGTCAGGATGGAACAAATAGAAATGAATGATTCACAGAGAACCCAAGAATCAGTCAAACAAAACAAACAAAAAAAAAAAAAATGAGAAGCTGGAGAACAATGTCAAATACTTACTGGGAAAATCTATAGACCTGGAAAATAGATCTAGGAGAGATAATCTGCGGATTATTGGACTTCCAGAAAACTATGACCAAAAAAAAGAGCCTAGATTCTATTTTATAGGAAATTATCAACGAGAACTGTCCAGAGATAATAGAAACAGAAGGGAAAGTAGATGTGGAAAGAATTCATCGAACTCCTTCTGAAATAGACCCTAAAAAAAGAACACCACGGAATATAGTGGCTAAGCTGCAGAACTACCACACAAAGGAGAAAATCCTGCAAGCAGCTAGAAAATAACAATTTAAATACCAAGGTGCCACAATAAGGGTCACCCAAGATCTGGCTGCCTCCACATTAAAAGATAGAAGGGCCTGGAACCTGATATTCCATAAGGCAAAAGATCAAGGACTGCAACCAAGAATGAACTACCCAGCTAAGTTTAGCATCTTTTTCCATGGAAGAAGATGGTCATTCAATGAAACAGAGGAATTCTATATGTTTCTAAGAAAAAAACCACACTTAAACAAAAAATTTGATCTACATCCACAAGACTGAAGAGAAACAGAAAAAGGTACACAGAACCCTTGAGAACTGTAACTCTGTTGTGGGTATATAGAAAGTACACATGGATAATTTGATTTTATTGATATAAAAGAAAAAAAGGGGGGTGTAGTAAAGGGAAGGAGGTCGGTTCAGAAAAAGGGGAAGGAATGATAAAAAGAGGGAAACTACATCCCAGGAAGAGGCATAGAAAATACACCATATCTGAGGGAACTTAGTGAGGGGGAGAATCATTGTGTGAATCTTACTCTCATCAGGAGAGGCTCAAAGAGTAAATAATTAACATATTTGTTTTGCAGAGAATTTTCTCTCACCTCATTAAAAGGGGGGGAGAGGAAAAGGGAAAAGGAAAAGGAGAATAAGTGAAGAGACTTGGAGGGAGGGGGGAGGGATCCTAAAAAAAAAAAAAAAAAAAAAAAGAGGGAGGGTTGCGCGTCACAAGGGGGGGTCTGTAAATTAAATATCGGGGAGGGGGATCAGGGGGGTCAAGGGAAAAAAGCATAATCTGGGGATAATACGATGGCAGGAAATACAGAATTAGTAATTTTAACTGTAAATGTAAATGGGATGAACGCTCCCATCAAATGGAGACGGATAGCAGATTGGATCAAAAAGCAGAACCCTACAATATGTTGTCTACAGGAAACACACTTAAAGCAGGGAGATACATACAGAGTAAAGGTAAAAGGTTGGAACAGAGCCTATTATGCTTCAGGTAAAGCCAAAAAAGCAGGGGTAGCTATCCTTATCTCAGATCAAGCAAAAGCAGAAGTTGATCTCGTTAAAAGAGATAAGGAAGGAAACTATATCCTGCTGAAAGGTAGCATAAATAATGAAGCCATATTGATACTAAACATATATGCACCAAGTGGTATAGCATCTAACTTTCTAAAGGAAAAGTTAAGAGAACTGCAAGAAGAAATAGACAGTAAAACTATAATAGTGGGAGATCTCAACCTTGCACTCTCAGATTTAGACAAATCAAACCACAAAACAAACAAGAAAGAAATTTAAAAAGTAAATAGAACATTAGAAAAACTAGGTATGATAGACCTTTGGAGAAAACTGAATGGCAATAGAAAGGAATATACTTTCTTCTCAGCAGTTCATGGATCCTATACAAAAATAGACCATATATTAGGACATAAAGATCTCAAAATTAAATGTAGGAAGGCAGAAATAATAAATGCCTTCTTCTCAGATCACAATGCAATAAAAGCTACATTCAGTAAAAAGTTAGGGGTAAATAGACCAAAAAGTAATTGGAAACTGAATAATCTCATCTTAAAGAATGACTGGGTGAAAGAGCAAATTATAGAAACAATTAACAATTTCACCCAAGATAATGACAATGATGAGACATCATATCAAAATCTTTGGGATGCAGCTAAAGCAGTAATAAGGGGAAATTTTATATCTTTAGAGGCTTATTTGAAGAAAATAGAGAAAGAGAAGATTAACGAATTGGGCTTACAACTTAAAAGGCTAGAAAAAGACCAAATTATAAACCCCCAACCAAAAATTAAACTTGAAATACAAAAATTAAAAGGAGAAATCAATAAAATTGAAAGTAAAAAAACTATTGAATTAATAAATAAAACCAAGAGTTGGTTTTATGAAAAAGCCAATAAAATAGATAAACCTTTGGTAAATCTGATCAGAAAAAAGAAAGAGGAAAATCAAATTGTTAGTCTTACAAATGAAAAGGGGTATCTTTCTACCAATGAAGAGGAAATTAGAGAAATAATAAGGAGTTACTTTGCCCAACTTTATGCCAATAAATTTGATAACTTACGTGAAATGGATGACTTCCTCCAAAAATATAGGCTCCCTAGATTAACAGAGGAGGAGATAAATTGCTTAAATAGTCCCATTTCAGAAAAAGAAATAGAACAAGCTATTAATCAACTACCCAGGAAAAAATCCCCAGGGCCAGATGGATTCACATGTGAATTCTACCAAACATTTAAAGAACAATTAGCCCCAATGTTATATAAATTATTTGAAAAAATAGGGGATGAAGGAGTCCTACCAAACTCCTTTTGTGACACAGACATGGTACTGATACCTAAACCAGGTAGATCGAAAACTGAGAAAGAACATTATAGACCAATCTCCTTAATGAATATTGATGCTAAAATCTTAAATAAGATATTAGCAAAAAGACTTCAGAAAATCATCTCCAAGATAATACACTATGATCAAGTAGGATTTATTCCAGGAATGCAGGGCTGGTTTAATATTAGGAAAACTATTAATATAATTGACCATATTAATAATCAAATTAATAAGAATCATATGATCATCTCAATAGATGCAGAAAAAGCATTTGACAAAATCCAACATCCATTCCTACTAAAAACTCTTGAGAGTATAGGAATAAATGGACTATTCCTTAGAATAATCAGGAGCATATATTTAAGACCTTCAGTAAGCATAATATGCAATAGAAATAAACTGCAAACTTTCCCAGTAAGATCAGGAGTGAAACAAGGTTGCCCACTATCACCATTACTATTCAATATAGTACTAGAAACGCTAGCCTCGGCAATAAGAGCCGAGAAAGAGATTCAAGGAATTAGAGTAGGAAATGAGGAAATTAAACTATCACTTTTTGCAGATGACATGATGGTATACTTAGAGAACCCCAAAGACTCTGCTAAAAAGCTACTAGAACTAATTCAAAATTTCAGCAAAGTGGCAGGATACAAAATCAATCCACATAAATCCTCGGCATTTTTATATATCACTAACAAAATGCAACAGCAAGAGATACAAAGAGAAATTCCATTTCAAACAAATGTTGAGAGTATAAAATATTTGGGAATCCATCTACCAAAGAAAAGTCAGGAATTATATGAGAAAAATTACAAAACACTTGCCACAAAAATAAAATCAGATTTAAATAATTGGAAAGACATTCAATGCTCTTGGATAGGCCGAGCGAATATAATAAAGATGACAATACTCCCCAAACTAATCTATTTATTTAGTGCTATACCAATCAGACTCCCAAGAACCTATTTCAATGACCTAGAAAAAATAACAACAAAATTCATATGGAAGAATAAAAGGTCGAGAATTGCAAGGGAACTAATGAAAAAAAAACTCAGAGGAAGGTGGTCTAAGTGTACCTGATCTAAAGCTATATTATATAGCAGCAGTCACCAAAACCATTTAGTATTGGCTAAGAAATAGACCGGTAGATCAGTGGAACAGATTAGATACAAAGGACAAAAAAGGGTACATATATAGCAACCTAATCTTTGACAAACCCAAAGATTCCAACATTAGGGATAAAAATTCATTATTCGGAAAAAAACTGTTGGGAAAACTGGAAATTAGTATGGCAGAAATTAGATATGGATCCACACTTAACACCATATACCAAGATAAGATCAAAATGGATCCATGATTTAGGCATAAAGAGGGAGATAATAAATAGATTAGAGGAACAGAGGATAATCTACCTCTCAGACTTGTGGAGGAGGAAGGAATTTATGACCAGAGGAGAACTAGAGATCATTATTGATCACAAAATAGATTTTGATTACATCAAACTAAAAAGTTTCTATACAAATAATACTAATGCAAACAAGATTAGAAGGGAAGTAACAAATTGGGAAAATATTTTTAAAAACAAAGGTTCTGACAAAGGTCTCATTTCCAAAATATATAGAGAACTGACCATAATTTATAAAAAACCGAACCATTCTCCAATTGATAAATGGTCAAAGAATATGAACAGACAATTCTCAGAGGAAGAAATTGAAACTATATCCACTCACATGAAAGAGTGTTCCAAATCACTACTGATCAGAGAAATGCAAATTAAGACCACTCTGAGATACCACTACACATCTGTCAGATTGGCTAAGATGACAGGAACAAATAATGATGAATGTTGGAGGGGATGTGGGGAAATTGGGACACTAATACATTGCTGGTGGAGTTGCGAAAGAATCCAGCCATTCTGGAGAGCAATCTGGAATTATGCCCAAAAAGTTATCAAACTGTGCATACCCTTTGACCCAGCAGCGCTACTACTGGGATTATATCCCAAAGAAATACTAAAGAGCAGAAAGAGACATATATGTGCCAAAATGTTTGTGGCAGCTCTTTTTGTTGTAGCTAGAAACTGGAAGATGAATGGATGTCCATCAGTTGGAGAATGGTTGGGCAAATTGTGGTATATGAAGGTTATGGAATATTATTGCTCTGTAAGAAATGACCAGCAGGAGGAATACAGAGAGGCCTGGAGAGACTTAAATCAACTGATGCTGAGTGAAATGAGCAGAACCAGAAGATCACTGTACACTTCAACAACAATACTGTATGAGGATGTATTCTGATGGAAGTGGAAATCTTCAACATAAAGAAGATCCAACTCACTTCCAGTTGATCAATGATGGACAGAGGTAGCTACACCCAGAGAAGAAACACTGGGAAGTGAATGTAAATTGTTTGCACTAATATCTGTCTGCCCAGGTTGCATGTACCTTCGGATTCTAATGTTTATTGTGCAACAAGAAAATGATATTCACACACATGTGTTATATCTAGACTATATTGTAACACATGTAAAATGTATGGGATTGCCTGTCATTGGGGGGAGGGAATAGAGGGAGGGGGGGTAATTTGGAAAAATGAATACAAGGGATAATATTATAAATATATATATATATATATATATATAATAAAAAATTAAAAAAAAAGAAAAATAGAACTAGATATAAAATTAAGAATATTTCTTTTCCTATATGCAGCTTGTTCTTTCCTTTTAAATATGCAAAATATTTATAAGAATTCATAAAAATTTAAAGCCGTATTATTTGTATTTTGTTTTGACTATCCATTCTCTTTTGTTCATTAAAATCCTTTAATGAAAAAAAAAAAAAAAAAAAAAGAAATCAGCCTGCTCATCATTTCTTGTAGAACAGTCTATTATATTCATTTACTATAATTTATTCAGCCATTCCCCAGCCAATGGACATCCACTCAATTTCCACCTCCTTTTCACCAAAAAAGAATGACTACAATTATTTCTTTTGCACATTTGGATTCTTTTCCCTCTTTTATAATCTCTAGAATACAAACACAGTACTGACACTGCTGAATCAAAAAGCTGTCCATAGTTTGTGCATAATTCCAAATTGCTTTCCAGAATGGTTGGATCCATTCACAATTCCATCAACAGTGCATTAATCTCCCAGTTTTTCCATCACAACATTTATCATTATTTTTTCCTGTCATGTTAGCCAATCTGATAGGTATTAAGTGGTACCTCAGAGTTGTTTTGATTTGCATTTTTCTAATCAGTAGTGAATTAAAGCAATTTTATATTACTATAGATGGCTTTAATGTCTTTATTTGAAAATTGGCCATTTTTCAATTAAAGAATGATTTATATTCTTACAAATTTGACTCAGTTCTCTATATATTTAAGAAATGAAGCCTTTATCAGAAACACTGGTTGTAAAAATAATTTCCCAGTTTTCTGCTTCCTTTCTAATCTTTATTGCATTGGATTTGTTTCAATTTAATATAATGAAAGTTATCCATTTTGCATTTTATAATGTTCTCAGTTTCTCATTTGATCATGATCAAAGATCTTATAGATAGACTGTTCCTTGCTCTTCTAATATGTTTATAGTATCACTCTTTGTGTCTAAATCATGAACACATTTCAACCTTATTTTCATATAGGATATGAGATTTTGGTATGTGCCTAATTTCTGTCATACTTTTTTCTAGTTTTCCCAGCAATTTTGTCAAACAATGGATTCTTATACCAAAAACTGGAATCTTTGGATCTATGAAGAAGTAAATTACAACATTTATTTAATAGTAATTTTTTTAAGTTGAGGGTTTTCATTTGCCTAGATAGAAGTTGATCTTTTGGTAAAAGGAAAAAAAAAACATTGTAAAAATAGGGAATCTTTCTATGTAGGCTTTGGGAATTATCCATTTTTATTAAAGAATCAATTCAGTCTTTAAGCATTGTAAAGAAAATTGAATTCTCATCAAATCTTCTAAAACTTTCCATTATTTTTATTTCTTCCTATTTTGTTTGAGTGTCTTAATTGTACTTATAAAGAACCTACTTTGAGAGGAGAAAGAGAAAACCTAATTCAATTAAAATAAACAGCTATTTAATTTTTTTTCCGTTTTCTTTGTATGTTTTATAGATTCTTTTCTTTTTATGTCCCTATATTTTCTAATCACCACTTCTCTATCAATAACATACCACTTATCAATAACTACAAATAGCACAAACCAATGCAGTTTTAATATATTTGCATATGTTTCCCTCTTTTTGGACTTACAGTCTATACTCCTATTTGCTAAAAAGGAAGGAGGGAAGGTTGCTTTATCCATAGTCCTTTGAAGTCACTGTTAACCATAACATTGGTCAAAATTGCAATTGTTTTTCAAAGTATTTTCTTGACATTATTAAAAAAATTTCTCTAATTATTCTTATGTAGTCTGGCCATTTTTCATATTTGTCATCCCAAATTTCTCTGAAATCTTTACATTTTCCATTTGTTTACAGAAACACCACTACATTGACATATCAAAATTTGAGTATTTCTGAAACAATAGTCACTATGTCACTCAGAGAGAAGATGCAGTGTATTTCATGCCTTTTACTAGAAATGTGATTTGCACTGGAGTTGCTAAGTGAGATATTTTCAAATAGATAAAACATGGGGATTTTGTGTTTTTTGACACTTATTTGAAATTTTTGCATGGAGTTTCCATATTCACTATAATACCTCATGTCTCTGAAATGGGAATATGGAATTTTTCTATCTCTAGAAGGCCTCATTTACTCCAATCTTCACTCATACCAGAAGGTCTAAATTCCCAGAGAAGATGATTGCATCATGATTATAATCAAACACTCTCCTAGGGAAACCAGTGTTGTGGAGAATTGTACAATCCCAACTCAGAACTTCAACTCTTTTAATTCCCACTAATGTGGTTCCAGTTACACCAGACCAGAGATTCACAGTGATTACAGATTTAGATCTTAATCATAATCATTTGGAGACAAAAGAAATGATAACATAATGTTAGGAGAAATACTGATAATAATATTCATATAAAACTACATGGAAGGTTTTGCACTAACCACTTTACAATTATTATTTCATTTGATCCTTAGAAGAACTCAGGGAGATAGGTGTTGTTATAAACTCTATTTTATAGATGAGGAAACTGAAATAAAGTAATTTTAAAATCACTTGCACAGCATCAAAAAGCTAATAATTTTTTCAGACCATATTGAACACAGTTTTTTTTTTTAATCCCAATCATGGGACTCTATTCACTATGTCATATATATTAAAGAAAATAAGGGAATTATGGGGAAAAATCAAAATCCAAACCTAAACTTTTCCCTACCAATGCAGTTTTTGGGTATAAAATAGATGTAAATAGAAATCTGGCAAGAAGATAATCATTTAAGGAAAACCCGTGTGTTCATGCTAACTCATGTCTCTGAAAATATTAACTTCAATGACTTATTTTCTATCTCAAGAAGTGTCCATGAAAATTTTCTTGATAAATGGTGCTTCTGTGTTAAAGAGATGCTTCAATCACTTAGCTGAATTAGTCCTCATTATGTGTGACATACTTAAAAAGGCATGCCATCTCAGTCAAATTGTATGATCTTCAAATGACTTCTCTAATTCTCTGCTTCCAAGCTACTTTTATATTCACTAGACTTACTTCTAAATAACAATGGTATCTATCCCTTCAAACATCAAAGTTCTAAAATCTGACCTTTCAATTTTTTCTTTTCAGATATTAGGTTCTCTCTGTAAGTGATCTCTCTTTGGTTTATAGTGGCTAATCAAAACTCAAGAGCAGTTAGATTACAATCTGGCCTCAGATATTTACCAGCCCTGTGACTCTGGATGAAACACATAATTTTGTTTGCTTCAGTTCCTCCTCTGTAAAATGAACTAGAGAAGGAAATAGAAAACAGCATCTTTGCCAAGAAAACCCCAAATGGGGTCATAAAGACTTGGACATGACAAAAACAAATGAAGAAGAAAAATCAAAATCTCATTTAATGACTGTATTTAGATAAGGTACATTAGCTTCATATTATAAAACAGTTCTGGTGTATATATCAACAATTCCTTAAATCTCTGTGTCACATAACTATTTCTGTTAGGACTTTAGCAACAAACGTATGTATGAGATGGGAATTCACCTTAAAAGAAGAATTTTGACAAGAGTGGATTTTTTTCCTTCACAAAATTCTTTTGAAATTATTATCAAAGAGAGAAACTTGAATTACTATTTGGGGAAAAATAAAAACCAAAAAAAAATGTTCAACAAAGAATAATTTACTCAGCAAAATTAGACCAGAAAATGGACCTTTACTCTAAAAGATGGCATTTTCTAATGAAATTACCAAAACTAAATAGAATTGTTAAAATGCAAACAGAAGAGATAGGCAAATAAAAGTAGATCAAATAGAATGGGGATAATGTTAAAGCACTTAAATTCTGAAAGTGGAGAAAATAGAAGTATCCCTTCAGAATCAGAACTTCGAATATTTTGTTGTCTTAAGGCAAGAATGAAAAAGGGAAATGGATAAACTCAAAAAAAATGAAGAAAAACAGTATGTGACTTACTGTGTAAACCAAAACTACTCTGATTCTCATTGATTAGACACCACTAGGTTCCAGGCCAAGCCCCATTTGGTCATTGTTTGGGTGGGTCCTGATTGACTGGGATTGAATGTAAATAATAATTATTTCTGTTTTGGCCAGAAATCCTGAGTGCTTTTCCCTCCCAAATTTCTTTATTTAGATTGTTCTTGTTGCTATTTAGCCTTAATCACTGAATGAGTGTGACCACAAGCAAACTAACCTATTGAAGAGCTTAGCATAAGAAGAACAAGGTCTCCCACTGTATCCAGATCCACCTCTGCATCCTGATCCATATCTGGCCACTGGACCCAGATGACTGGAGGGAAAAGCTGACCTTGTCCAGCTCTTGCTCACCTAAATCCAATTCACTTGCATGTGATAGCATCCCCTCCCTGATGTCAGGGTCCTCTTCAAGAAGGACGGATAAGCAATAACAACATAAATGAGGTGCACAAGGAGAGTATACAATAGGGAGGGTGATGTCTATGTGATGTCCATTCACAAACAAAGCCTCACAAAGTCCTCAAAAAATGGTGAGGATACCTGAAAAATGATTAAACAAGGTTTCTAGGGTATCAGGCTAACCTTATTCTATGCACATAAGTCATAGATAAAATGCCTAGATACATGCTGTACTGAACCCAACACTTTAGGTCTTCTTAAATTTTTTTTCTTAAAGTATCATGCCGTAGGCAAATCACTAGGAATTCTAGGGATTTAAGATCTATATACTCACATAAATACCCATGTTCATCCTAGGTACAGTGCTACAAGAAATATTATGTAGTGATGTGTTGATAAATATTTTAACAACCAGCTTTCCAAGTAGGAAAAAAATTGCATGACATACCTTAAAGTTTAATCATCCTTATTGATTTTTCCTCCCTTACCTTTTTAAGGAGGGGCAATCTACAGAACAATAAATTGAGCTTTGATTTGTGGAACATTTGCATGACACACATCAATAACTTAATAATTAGCTCATGGGACTTTTAAGAACTGGTCCTATCTCAGCTCTGCCAATTAAAAAAAAAAGAATGTTTATGGTTCTATATACCTCTGCTTCCTTAATTGTACCTCAAATTCTCTTGATCTGACCAAAAAACTGTTGGAGTTTTTCTTTTTGATTGAAAACTCAATATGAGGTTTTAGTTATTTCAAAACTCCTTTTGTTTTTTGACATTTTAGATTCTTTCAAAATCATATTTCTTTTCTATGGTCACTGGTTTTCTTAAAACATGATTCCATTCTTCCACAAAAGCAGGGTTTCTCAAATTTGATGTTTTCTGTCAAGTGTAACAAAAGTATTAAATTAAAAGAAAAACAAAAAAGAAAGAAATTTCTGTTACTAAATTAGTGGTCATTGAAGTTTAATTGTGTATGTTTATCCCAGCAGCTGAAGCCATCTTGTAATATAAATAAAAGTATATTCTCAGGAATCAGATCCATTTGAGTGGGTGCCTATTAGATTAATTGAGGATGGAGAATTCCAGCATCTAATCTATGAACTTTGGTCTCTGAGCTTGTTTACTGCTTTATTTGTGAAGATAGCAAATAATGCCAAAGGAAATCAAGAAAACATATTTTAAAATATATCATTTTTGACAATAGATGTCTTCTGTACCCTACTTATCTTGTTAAAGGTAACCCATATATCATGTAACCCATAATAAAATAACTCTGGACAAAGAGTAATGACTTTGTGTCATTTTTAAATAGCAACTAGGATAAAGTAACTAGCAAGAAACTAGTTTTTCAAGTTATTTTTAAAAGGTTGTTCTAAAAAATTTGCAATTTTAGAAGCTAACAATCACTTATTCTAGCTACTTTTTGATATCTGACAGTTTCTATTCAGCCTGGTCTTTATAAAAAGACTTTCAGAAACATAAAAGTCCAAAGGGAGAGACTGTTCAGTATCCAAATTTGAATTTTCCAGTGCTATAGCCTGAACATAAAGAGGCACTTTTAGTTTACTTGGTAAATGAGGAGCCATCAAGGTAATCCAAAGGGAAATGTGAATTCTTTAAAACCTGATGTCCAGTACATCTCTAGATATCTTAAATTATGGGAAAATGAGTATTGCTAATTTATTTTTAAGATTCTAAGAAGTTCACAGAAATCAAAATGACTTGACCTTAAATGTGTAGTGTGTAGTATGTAGTGACCTTAAGTATAGAGGAACTAAAGTTCCTAATTCAATGCAATAAATTTGACCATAATAATTTCATTGCTATTTAGCTAGCTAACAACCATCACTGAAATACAAAATCATAAAATTCATGTAAGAAAATCTTAGAAGGAGGGAATGTAGGGACCATATTGGAAAGAATTTAGATAAAGGTCAATGAAGAAAGAAATAATAATTCTGTAGTTTGGATCATTACAGATGATGTGAACAGAAAGGAAATAGATGAGAAGTTTGGAAAACAGAGCACAAGTCTGGCATCGAGGAATGCTGTGTTGGAAGATTTCAATTATCTAGAAATGTATCAAAAGTATGTTTATTGATTATCTTAAAATAATTTAATTTTGAAAATGTTATAGAAGTCAAGGGAAATTATTGTATATATGTCTTGCTAAAATGAAAAAAAAAAGAAAAATTAAATAGAAATAATGAAGCTTTGTGTAGCAATGATGACTATCTTTTACATATTGTTGTAAAGAAGGGAAGGGAAGCTAGGCATAGACTGGCATGTATTCTAGACTTGGGGAGATCTGATGTCATTTTCAGAGAAGTGATAAATAGTATATCCTAGACTAAAATTCTACAAGGAAAGCCAGCTGCAGACAGATGTGACTTTTTTAAAAAAAGTGAAATTCTGATGTTACAAAAATAAAACTTGTAATGAGGAGGAAAATAAGCAATATTCAGAAACAAGTGATCTTGCTCAAAGAAATCACCAATAAATATAGATATTTTTTTTAAAAAGGATATGCAGGAATATTAGAAAGATGGGGAAAAAGAAGAAATGGATATTTTCCACTCTTTCCTTTCCCTGAAAGCATGTCTGTTTTGTGCATATGGTGGTTAAAATATAAGGAATCTTTAATGAGTCAGATATTGGTTCACAAATCTTTAACTGCCTCTTTGACTTTTTGCTTCTTTTTCTATTGAGGCTGTAAGTATAACTGACATTTTGTAAGATGCCTTTACTATAATCTGTTCATTTACATGTTGAGTAAATTACTTTCTTTCAAAAATTGCTGCTTATAGCAAAGCAAATTTGCTTTTCAAAATTGCAACAGATTTTTTTCTTCCAATTTTCCCAAACAGTTTCCTCTCCCAACCTCTGCTTAACATACTTAAATAGCAATAGCTTCAATCAAGGTCAT
This sequence comes from Sminthopsis crassicaudata, assembly GCF_048593235.1. Lineage (NCBI taxonomy): Eukaryota > Metazoa > Chordata > Mammalia > Dasyuromorphia > Dasyuridae > Sminthopsis > Sminthopsis crassicaudata. Next base: position 550,553,225 of record NC_133617.1, on the reverse strand, counting down.
TCTCAAGGTATTTTTTGGGATCTAAACAGAGCAGGCAGCCCATTTTAAAATTACTTTAGCTTTAGCTTTAGAAGGGTAGTGTGAGTAGTGTCAAAAGAAAGTGGAGACTAAATTAAATTAAAATTTAAAATTAAAATTTTCCAAATACCACTGAATATATATCATCCTTAAGATAATTTTAAGAAATAGTTCATTTTTACTTAGAAAACAGGTTCATTCATCCAAGGTCCTTATAGTCATAAATTAATAATGAGTATAGAAAAGACTATATAGCAAATGTGCTCTGGACAATTAGCTCTCAGAAACGACTGCCCATTAGCTCAGACATCTGATTGATTAGGATTCATAAATCTTCAAGAATATTTGAAGATCAGGGGGTCTTATCGATAAGGACTGAGATCAGATACTTTTTCATTGTGAAAAAGTTGGAGCAATTGGAACAATCCAATTTAAAACAGCATTGCTGTTAAAGATATCCTACAATCTTAATTTGTTTACAGTTATATTGATGAAAAGAAGACTAACAGTGAGTCAAGTAATAAATAAACATTTTAAATAGCCTAATATATTCTTGATTGCATGCAAACAAATATATGCAAAGAAGCTATATGCATAGTAAATTGGAAATTTCCATTAGAAGGAAGTCAGACAATTAAGGAGGATTTAGGAAAAGCTTCTTATAAAAAGTGGGATTTGCTTGGGCTTGAAAGAAGCCAAAGAAAACTATCTCTTAAGAACTACAAATCTGTGCATACCTTTTGATTCAGTGATGCCATTCCTTGGTTTATATCCCAAAGAGATCACAAAAAAAGGAAAAAGACCCATATGTATAAATATGTTCATAGCAATTATCTTTGTGGTGATAAAGAACTGGAAATCAAGGAGATCCCTATCAATTGGAGAATGGGTGAACAAATTGTGGCTTATGATTTTAATGCAATATTAAAATTCTATAAGTAATGATGTACAGATGGAGTTCAGAAAAATCTGGACTTCAATGAACTGATTCAGAGTGAAGTGAATAGAATCAGGAGCACATTGTACACAGTTCTTAAATAGTATATGATGATCAGCTTTGATAGACTTAACTTTTCTTAACAATACAATGATCTAAGACAATTCCAAAAGATTCATGTTGGAAGACACAATCCACATCCAGAACTATGTAGTTGTAATGCAGATTGAAGCATAATATTTTCACTTTTTGGGGAGTGTTCTTTTTTTCTGATTTTCCCCTTTTGTGCTGATTCTTTTTTCACAACATGGCAAATATAGAAATATGTTTAATATGATTACATGTACATGTATATTCTATATCAGAATATTTGATATTATGGGGAAGGGATAAGATGAGTGGGAGGGAGAAAAATTGAAAAACAAAATATTATGTAAGTAAATACTGAAAACTATCTTTACATATAATTGTAAAAAAAATACTATTAAGTGGAAAATCAAAGAAGACAGGAGATAGAGATAAGGAGGGAGAACATTCAAGAAATGGGGATATGAGTATCTAATTCAAATGATTATGGTCAAGAGATGTAATATTTTGTTCAAGGAACATGAAGCCGGCCAAGATCACTGGGCAAATAGTTATAGTAGTGATGTAAAGTATAAGAAAACTTGAAAAGTATGAGAGGTGTAGGCTGTGAATGTCTTTGAATGCCAAACATAGGATTTTGTATTTAATTTTTGAGGCAATAGAAAGCTAGTAGAGCCTCCTGAATGAGAATGGGGATGAGGGAAGGGAAGGACAGACCTGCATTTTAGTAGAAAAAAATCACCTTAATAACTGAGTGGAAGATGGACTAAAGTGGAGGGACATTTGTAGCAGAAATACCAACCATAAAGCAACAGCTTTAGAAGGGCAGTGTGGCATATATTGTATCTAGAATATATTGTAATATATTTAACATGTATAAGACTGCCTGCCATCTGGGGAGGGGGTTGAGGGAGAAAGGGAAAAAATCTGAACAGAAGTAAGTGCAAGGGATAATGTTGTAAAAAATTATCCATGCATATGTACTGTCAAAAAAAAGTTATAATTATAAAATAAAATAAAAATTAAATAAACAAAAAAAAAAGAAGGGTAGTGTGGGTAGGGTCAAAGGAAAGTGGAGACTAAAGCAAGTAATATAAGGAAGATAAAATGCATAGACTTTAGCAACAGATTAGATATGGTAAATGAGAGAGAGTGAGGAGTTGAGAATGCTACTTACGTTGTAATTCTGGGCTGCTGGGAGGATGCTGGATGTTGTCCTTCCTTGAAAATGAACAAAGTGACATCATAAGGTTAGAATGAAATTACAGAAGGTCCAACTGTGGCTGGTCAAACCAATACAAGCTCAGAATCATCTACCACAGATTGGGTAAAAACAATTCATTACAACATTTGGCATGGATTCTCTAAATTTGTGCATTTCACATTTCTTTTGAATTACTTTAATTTTGCTTTGCTCACCAAGGGTATTGCCTTCTTTAATAAGGGAAAAACATGCTGGGTGTTCCTGTCCCAGTGACTCCATGTTGCAAAATCAATTGCAAAATTATTAAGAGAGATGTTAAGAGTGTCCACGTATTGCTTTTTCTGACCACCATGTGAGCACTTGTACTGTGTGAATTATCCATTAAATAATTTTCTTGTTGTTGTTTTTTTTTTGCAAGCATAACACAGATTTGAAATTTGAACAAAGCAGCCAGACTAACTGAGTTGCACTTTTTGAGGTAGCATTTAAATGCTTAGTATTTTTGTCTAAGAAAGTACCTCAGTGTCAGCTATTTTATCTAAGTAGGTGACTTCCAAAGAGAATTCAAATAGAAGCAATTCAGTTTTCTGGCATTTGCTGGTATATTGTCCAAGTTTCATAGACATAGAACAATGATGTCACAAAACACCTCTATAGACCTTCAGTTTGGTGATCAATCTAATCTTCTTTCTCTCATTTTCCTTTGGAATCTCCCAAACATTGAACTACTTCTGACAATTAGTGTGCAAATCTCATTATCACCGTGTACATCCTTGGAAAGAATACTGCAAAGATAAATAAACTTGTCCATGGCATTCAAAACTTCTCTATTTGCTGTAACCAATGTTTCAACATAGGTATGGTGTGGTGCTGGCTGATGGAGCTCTTGTGTATTCTTGGTGTTAATGGTTAGGCCAAAATTTGCACAATTAGCAGAAAACCAAAAACTTTGGTTTAACCAGACTTTGTTCAGTCCCAGCCAGCTTCAGATTTCTGCACAATCACCTGCAATCAAACAATCATTCATCAACACTCCTTCCACTTTAATCTTGGTGGGTATCTTTTCAGATTGGAGAAGTTATTATTAATGGAATAGTTGACCTTGAAGCTGTGTTTGCCATCATGAAGGTGTTTGACAACATAGCTGAAAACATAATGCTAACAAGCTTGACTGAGGAAGTATAAGCATCCTTCATTATCTAGGCAAGTATCTCATTGTGAAATTGATATACAATATTAATGGATTTTTCCAGGCAACCAGATTTTGACATTATTTTCCGTAACTTTTCATGACTAACAACATCAAAGATCTTGGTCAAATCTGCAAATATTATGTACACCTCTACTCTGCTCCTAGCATTTCTCCTTGAATTGTCAGTCAACAAACACCATATCAACCATTCTTTAGCCCTTTCTGAAGCCACCCTGTTAGATAAGCAGCCTATTAAGGAGAACTTTGGCAAGAATCTTGCTAACAATGACCAAGAGAGAGAGAGACTCCACTGTGATTGTCATAAGCTACGTATTCCCTTCATGTTTATAGAGAAGAATAATAGAGGCATCCTTGAACTCCTGAAAAATAACATCTTTTTTGTTCTATGACCTAGAAAATTTCACTCAGCTTTTGTGCGAGCAAGGGACTTCCCACCTTGTAAATCTCAGCTGGAATAGAATCAGCATCAAGTGCTTTGATAGCTGAAAGAAGGCTTATGGCATTCAAAATTGTCTCATTCAATTGGAACTCCAGGAAGGGAGGTCATGGCTTTAACCTAAAAGAGTCAGTGGCTTCAGCATTGATTTATAATGATTCGTTGAAGACATTATAGAGGTATTCAGTCTATTTCTCTAGGTTCATATTCTTTTCACTAATCGATGTGACTTAATTAGCACTAAGTAGTTAAGAAACACCATAAGTTTTTGACCTCAAAATAGCTTTCAGGAGGCCATAAAACATTTTGCATGACTACTTCTCATCATAAAACTGAATTTCATCTTCCTCCTTACTAACCAACTGCATTTCTTTAAAAGTCAGTTGCACTTTACTTCTAATGAAATTAAATGCTACCATTTTAGAGATGGCTGAATTGTCCTACTGATATACCCTATATAGTTCACATTATTCATATAGAAGTTTCTGAATTTCCTCTTAATTTTTGTCTAACTAGTCCTAATGCTTCCAAGCGTTCTGACCCAGTTGAATTAAATGCAGTTCTGTTTACCAAATACCTGAAAGCTTCCCACTCCTTTTCTGCTTTACTGTTGCCAATTGGGTATTGGCTCAACTTAACTTGCAAGTTACCAATAAACCCTATAATCTGTTGATATTCATCCTTCTAGTAGTAATTTTGCTTTGGGGCTTCTAATTTTTGAATGCAAACATTTATCTTGGATAGGATAAGTCTATGATTAGTCCAGCACTCTGGGCAACACAAAGTCTTTGTCATTCTTACAACTTCTTTGTATTTTCTCCTTTTAATCATATACTCTATTACTTAATAGCCAATGTGTGTTGCAAGGGAGCATCCACAAACTTTTATTGAATTTAGGTAAATGAAAGACAATATTGGTTATTAGAAGGTCTTAAGACATACAAGCCTTTAGTTAAGTGTCCATTGCTGTTGCTGTTTCCAAATACATTAATTTTTTTTCCAAGGACTCCTAGCCATGGCTGGAATCTGTGCCTACTCTAGCACCAAAGTCACCTAGAATTATAAGCTTTTGCACATTGATGAGAAGGGTCTCTAGGTCTTCAAATTTTTTTTCTTTGATCTCATCATGTCATGGAGACATCATAAGCTTTGAGGATAATGATGATGGCATGACATTTTCATGCCATTGGCAATTACATTGTCATGAACATGTCATTCACTTCTTTTGGTAGCTGTACAAAGTTTTTAACTAGGTTAGTTTTGATTGCAAAACCTCTATGAGTTCCATAAAGTTCCTCTTCAATGTGGTCACTACAGAGAAAAACTTGTATCCAACTCCAACTTCAGTAAGCTTGCCTTCACTTGCCAGTCTTGTTTCACTCAAGATTGCTATTTGGATTCAATAAGCTGCTGAGTTTAAAGTTGTTCATCTGTCAGATTTACTGGATTCTGTGTTGTCTATAAGTGTGCACACGTTCCATGTAGTGATGGTGAAAGTAATAATTTTTTGCAGACATTTTTGTACGTTTGTTATGTGTTTTGATCCCTGCCTTCTGTGGTAAATCAGACCTGGACTGGTTAAGCAGACAATTTTAGAGCACCTTTTCTAGCTCCTACTTCACATTAGAAGGTGAGAAGGATGATCATTAAAAGTCTGCTCAGAATTCCTAATTCCATTGCACTTCTAGTGAGAAGGTAATCCTATAGCCAGGGCTGTCTGTGTGTAGGAGAGGTGACTACAGCTGCCAGTGTATCTATACCTGCTTCACCAACTGCCTGTCACTACAGGACTTTGGAATACAAAGAAATGGTAACATTATGGGTGATGTCTTTTGATTAGTGTGCTAATTGGATTTAAGTGAAATAGAATTGCACAGTCATCAGCCTTATTTCCTCTTCCATTGTCTAGTGTTGGACAGAGTCAAGATGAGGGATAATGGTTCATGATGCGGTGGATGACCTTAGGTTGGGGTCTTTGGGGTCTGATAAAGCTCTAAGAACTCCACAAAGCCTGCTTACCTTCATGGTTGTTGGGACAAATTATTTTCATCTTCCCATTCCACCAGGGAAGTCTTCACAATTTTGGGGGATTCACCCCCCCCCAACTCACCAATGAGTTTGGCATTGTGCTTTAGTCCATCTGATGAAATGATTTACTGGATTATAGCTGCTTCTCATGCTACATCTTGGAACCACAAGTAAGAGATTGGGTAGATATTGGAGGTGGAAAGGAGTCCTGAAAGTGCTTGGCGCCCCTCACATCAGAGGTACCAGTCTTCCTTGTACACACTCTACACTAAGATTGGAAGAGGTGAGGATTTTTTGTGGAAGATGATGAATTCTATTTTGGATAGGAAGACACAGAGGAGTATGTCCTCAGAGTACCTGAGAGAGCTTAGAGCAGCATTTAAATTCTAGCATTAACTATTTACCTGAAATCTGGCTGAAATTTATCTCTGCAATAACTCATATCTTTCAATAAATCTTACTGGAATATATGAGTTATATGTTGCAGTTTACTCTCAACATTTAGTGATCCAGCAGCAATGTGTATGACATAATTATCCATTTAGAGAGCATTAGGTACTAAATATTGGTGAATGGATATGGAAACCAGAGCAGCTCTACAATTCTTGGAATTAACTCTACAAATCTAGAACTGATACATACCTTGACAATCCAACAGCCCCAGATGCCTCTTCATCTTTCTGCTTTTTTCACCACTGAGACTGCAAATATATGCCCCATTTTCTGAGATGTCTTTGCTAAGTAGAATAAATTGTTATTTTCAATAGTTGTTATCAATTTGACAAATGGTTATATTAAGATATTGAAATATTATATATGTGGCCATGGGAAAGAGATTGATGAGATTTTACAAATGTTGGGAGGGAAACACTGCAAACATTTTATGTAAGTAGCACAGCTGGAAAAAATGGGGATATAGAAAATAGTTGTGAGGCTGCATATCATATTTCCTCAACATTATATTTTTAATGCCAAGTACCTTATCTCTCTACCTGAATGCTTACAACAGATATTTTCTTACTCACCACTAGGTAAAAAGTTTCACCCTTTTGTATATACACACAATTCTGGGTCAGGTTTTTCACTATCAAAACAGGAAACAAATTTCACATTGCCTGAATCAGAGAGGGGAAGGTCCCTCCATGTTGAATTTTTGGAAACCAATTCACAAAGCCTCCATATTGATTGGTTGCCAGAGGATATCATTTATGCTCTATGCACTTGTCATTAACCAGTCCCTCTACTGCACTCATTAAAAAAAAAAAAAAAAAAACAAAAAAAAACCTGACATTTATGCATTATTTTAAAGCTTGCAGAATATTTAAAATAGATATTGTATCATATTTGCTTGTCATAATAACCCTGAGGAAGATTGCATATCTCCATTTCTTAAGTGAAAAAACTGAACCTCAAAGAGGTTAAGTGAATTGTTCAGATCACATAGCTGATAGAGAGCAGAGACAAAATTTGAATCCAGCTCTTCCTGACTATTTTCTAGCTCTTTAGCTATTCAGTAGAATGACAAATAGGTATTCATAATATTACTGAATTGCAACACTAGAGGTAAATTGGAAAGACACTACATTTAATTTCTTTTGTTCACTTTCAAATCAATCTTGGCAAATTTATTCATCCTTGGAATTGTTCTCCTCACCCAGCCTTGGCTGGTTTACAAATACACACAGACACATAAACATACTGTAGCCAAACCGAAGATGATTCCACTCACTATTGGCACATGGGATGTATACACACTTATATACAATGGAAAATCTGGGATAAATGAAAAAAGTGACAGCTTTTGTAAATAAACTCATAAGGTATCACTTCCAAATTATGGCTCTGAGTGAAACAAGACCGGCAAATGGAGATCACCTTACCTTACTTGGAGTTGGATACAAGTTTTCCTAGATTGGTTACAATCATAAGAAAACTCATGAAATACAGGTTTTATCATCAATTATGGTCTAGTCAGCAAGCTTGTATGCCCCCCAAAAGCAGTGAATGACAAGTTCATGACAATGCAATTGTCACCAGCAAGAAAATATCATGTCACCAATTATCAATACTTGTGTTCTCACCATGATAAATCCTGATGAGATCAAAGAAAAAAAATATGAAACCTGGAGACCCTCATCATCAATGTGTCAGAAGAAGATAAACTTGTAATTTTTGGTGACTTTAATGTCACAGTGGGCACAGATTATCAGGTATGGCAAGAGTTCTTGGGAGAAATGGAGTTGGAAGTAGCAACATCAATGCTCACTTACTACAGAAGATTACTAAAGACTCGTGACCTTCTCATCATTAAGACTCTGCTCTTTACCTAAATGTCGTACAAATTTGTTTGTGTATCCTTGCAGCATTCACTGAAATTTAATAAATTATGTGATAGGAAGGAGAAAACACAGACAGGATGTGAGAATGACAAAATAGCATAGTGCTAGACTGGTCATAGATACATACTCTCCAAATTGAACATTAATGATCAACAAAAATTAGTATCCCCAAGTCAAGACAACTAGAAAATTCAGAGTCAGTAGACTAGGGCTTTCTCCTTATGTAGACAGTTTATTGCTGATGTAGAAGGAAAAATGGGGCAATACATGTTTGACAACAGTGGAGCAGAGAGGAATAATCACAGGGTTTCCCATCAGAATAATTCATCAATCTCTAAGAAAGTAAGATCAAAAAAAAATGCAAGTGAATTTGAACAAGGCAGGATGCTTAGCTCAATAAGAAGGTAGATGAAATTTAATATTACACTGAGAGTAACCATAAAAAGTATTTCTGCAATTCCCTGAAGCTATTTATAGTCCAAAGACCAATGGTGCATCTCACCCATATGATTCTGATGAAACTGCACTGATTAGTAACAAAGACATGATACACTTCCATAGAATTCATCATCAATCAGAGCCTAAACTATTGACAATATATCTCATGTTGAAGTCAATCTATCCCCTAGATGAAATTTCAACTGAAAAAAGGTTCAGAATACTGATTGGCAGATCTCATGTGTCAAAGCACCTCATACTGGTTTCATTTCATTAGAGATTTACAAGGCAGGGGATACATTGCTTATAAGCATCTAAGTGGCACAGTGGATAGAGCACCAGTCTTGAATTCAGGAGGAGCCCAGTTCAAATCTGGTCTCAGACACTTAACACTTCCTAGTGTGTGACCCTGGGCAAGTCACTTAACCCTAGACTCAGGAAAAAAAAAAAAAAAACTGATAGAATTCTTCCAGATTATATTGGAAAAGGAGGCGGTCCCCCAGGCTATCAAGGATGCCTCCACTGTCTCCACTGTAGGAAAAATAAATAGTTCATTCTGTAACAATAATATGGGAAAAAAAGGGTCTCTCTCTCACTTGTCACTGCTGGCAAGATACAATTTTTTTGTTTTTTATTTTATCTAAAAACAAGAATAAAAAAAGAAAAACAGAAAAGGAATACAAAACAAAAGAAAAGAAAGTATTGTCATTTACCCAGCAGAATATCAGGAGGATTCAAAATATACAACAGCAAATTAACAGATCTAGAAAGTTTCTGGGTCTATTCTTCTTCTGAACTTCATTTATATAACATAATTATTATTTTTACCTTAATTGTGCAGATATTTCTTTTCAGTTACTTTATTATTGATGTGAATATTAAATATATAGTATACATTTCTCATGTAAAAAAACAAATAAGCAATTTGTCCATGTTGAGTTCCTTGAAACTGATCTTTGATATTGGCTCTTATATGTGCAAATTTCTATTAAGTTTGGTTTTGGTTAATAGAAAGCCCTGAAAATCAGCATGTTTATTGAATGTGCATTTTTTCTCATTTAGTATCATAGCTTTATTAAATAGATACTGATATTTTGCTTGATATGATATTTTGGCCACAGGCCTAATTCTTTTGGTTATACATATAATTCCAGGAGCTGTGATAAATCCTATACAATTTTAACTATAGCTCCAGTATAATTGGATTTTTTTTTGTTTGTTGGTTTGTTTCTTGCAAATTTTTCTCTTTTATCTGAAGAGTTGAAATTTGGCAATACTATTCTTGTGCATTTTCCACAAAAGATCTCTTTGAGGTGATGATAGTGGATTTTTAAATTTCTACTCTCCCCTCGTGTTCTCTCACTCCAGGACAATTCTGATCACAATTTTCAGGTAGTCCAACTATTCTTATATTGTATCTTCTTGATCTGTTCTCTAGACCTGTCATTTTCTTATATGTTTCACATTCTGTTATATTTTCCCATTCTTTATAATCTGTTTTGTTATTTCTTGGTCTCTCATAGATTCACTTGCTTCCCCCTTGCCCAATTCTAATTTTCAAAGAATTACTTTCATCTTTGAAACTCTTTTTCCTTTACTGGTTGGTTAACTTTTTTTTTTTTTTCATAATCTCATTTCTCTTGAATGATTTTTATTTTTGTTTTCCTTCAATGTGTCATTTTATTTTTATTTTTTTTATTTCTTCTATAAAATTTTATCTGGGCAGAGAGCCATTTCATGTTACTTTTTGGGATAGAAGCTTTTTTTTCTTCAATGTCATCCCCTGAAGATGAACCCTGATCTTCTCTATTCCCATAGTAAGTTTATATGGCAGACTTCTTTCTTCTTTGCCAGTTCATTCTTTTATAATAAGAAGCATTAGAGTAAGCATGTCTAATCAGGTGTGGGGGGAATGCTTCAAGCTGCCCTTCAGCACTCCCCTTTGACCAGGAACCCCAAACCAAGAGCTCTCACCTCCTGCAAGTGCCCACAGTCAGCAGCATCCCTGCCTCTCTGCCTTTGCACTCAACGGGTGCTGGCTCCTCACCCAGAGTCACATCTCAGCAACACAGAAAAAATTGGATCTCTATCTTCTATGAAGATAAATCTAAAAGCTGCCAGTAATTCAGACCTCAAGGATTGGAGAATAGATTAGGGAGGAAAGCATTCCTGAGGAAGAAATACTATGCCTTAAGCTGTGATCTCAAAAACTAAACAAAATAATGTTATATGTAGGCAGAAGTCAAAACCTTTAAAAGGGGTAAAAATTCAGAGGCCAAAGTAGGAGTTATAAAAGAGAAATCAGACAGAGTAGCTTTTTAAAACTGGGATGGAAAGAGAATTGTAGTAAGCAATACAAAGCACTGGGGAATGACAGTTTTTCACTTGCAAATTCTCTGGCTAAAATGTCTTCTTTTCATTATGTTAACATGGAAGCCATCTACCTCTTTTCTCAGTTATGTGTGCAACATTATAAATATGAATAAAATAGAAGGGAAAGGTAAAATGTTGTGTTCTTTCTGAGAATGTGTATTGAATGCATTAATAAGGAGTAAAAATACATTTAAAGTTAGAATTTTTTTTCAATTTTAAGTTATTACCAGATTGAAATTTTGTAAAAAAAAAATTAGTTTACATGGAAACACAATTAGTCCTTCTTTATTGTCTACCTTGGAAGAAATGGGGCAGGGATGACTATTAATAATGAGAATAATAAAATTGGAGAATAAATGATTTAATAGCATCTATTTTGGCAGGAACTCATTACTTAACCTCTATAGTTCTAGTTTCCTATCTCTATAAGAAGTTTAACTACTTTTCCAACTCATTCTATATGAAGAAAATACTAAATCATCATTAAAGTATTTTACATGCTTGAACTAGCTGTACAACTTTAGTTGTAAAATCAAAGAGAGTTTTAAAGACTTTAAAATTTCATATTTGTAATGAGATGTGGTATAAAACAAAATGTTGCTTTTGATAATTTTAGGCAGCCTTGCTATCAACAGCAATAATAGAAACTCATTTCCAACTTCTGAGTTAAGAACTCACTATTTCACAAAAATTGCTGAGATAACTTGAAAATACTATGTCAGAAACTTGGCATAGATCTACATCTCACACCTCATATTAAAATAAGGTAAAAATGAGTACATGATTTGGGTATGGTGATACCATAAGCAAATTAGGAAAGCAAGGGATAATTGACCTACCAGATCTTTGGAGAAGGGAAGACCAAAGAAGAGCAAGAGAATATTATGAAAGGTAAAATGGACAACTTTGATTACATTATGAATAGACAATTTTCAGATAATGAAATTAAACCTGTCTCTAGTCATATGAAAAATGCTCTAAATCACTATGGATTGGAGAAATGTGAATAAAAATAATCTCACGTCTCACCTCTCAAATTAGCTAAGATGACAGGAAAAGATAATGACAAATGATGGCAAGGATGTGGGAAAACTAGTATACTCTTGAATTGTTGGTAGAGTTGTGAGACAATCCACCCATTCTGGAGAGCAATCTGGAACTATGCCCAACAGACTAAAAAACTATGCATATTTTTTGAAACAGAAGTGTCATTACTAGGTCTGCATCCCAAGGAAATCATAATAAAGGAAATCACAATAAAGTACCCACATATGCAAAATATTTATAGCAGCTCTTTTTGTGGTCACAAAGAACTGGAAAATCTCATATGAAAGAGTGTTCCAAATCACTACTGATCAGAGAGATGCAAATTAAGACAACTCTGAGATACCACTACACACCTGTCACATTGGCTAAGATGACAGGAACAAATAATGATGAATGTTGGAGGGGATGTGGGAAAACTGGGACACTGATACATTGTTGGTGGAGCTGTGAAAGAATCCAGCCATTCTGGAGAGCAATTTGGAACTAAGCCCCAAAAGTTATCAAACTGTGCATACCCTTTGACCCAGCAGTGCTGCTATTGGGCTTATATCCCAAAGAAATACTGAGGAGGGGAAAGGGACTTGTATGTGCCAAAATGTTTGTGGCAGCTCTTTTCGTAGTGGCTAGAAACTGGAAGATGAATGGATGTCCATCAATTGGAGAACGGTTGGGTAAATTATGGTATATGAAGGTTATGGAATATTACTGCTCTGTAAGAAATGACCAGCAGGAGGAATACAGAGAGGCTTGGAGAGACTTACATCAACTGATGATGAGTGAAATGAACAGAACCAGAAGATCGCTGTACACTTCAATGCTGTATGAAGAGGTATTCTGATGGAAGTGGATATTTTCAACATAAAGAAGATCCAACTCACTTCCAGTTGATCAATGATGGACAGAAACAACTACACCCAGAGAAGGAATACTGGGAAGTGAATGTAAATTGTTAGCACTACTGTCTATCTACCCAGGTTACTTATACCTTCGGAATCTAATACTTAATGTGCAACAAGAAAATGGGATTTACACACATATATTGTATCTAGGTTATATTGTAACACATGTAAAATGTATGGGATTACCTGTCATCGGGGGGAGGGAGTGAAGGGAGGGGGGATAATTTGAAAAAATGAATACAAGGGATAATAGTATAAAAAAAAGATATCCGTGAAAAGAAAAAAAAAAACAAACAAAAAACAAAACAAAACAAAACAAAACAAACAAACAAACAAAAAAAAACCAAAGAATTGGAAAATGAGTAGATGGCCATCAATTTGGGAATGGCTGATGTTGTGATATATGAAGGTAATGGAATATTATTGTTCTATAAAATAATGAAGAAATTGATTTTAGAAAGGCCTGGAAAGATTTACATGGACTGATGCTGAGGGAAACAAGCAGAACTATATGTATTATAAATAAATCAATAACAGAAACTCCAAACATACATAAGTCAAATATTCACTGGTGTCAAAATAATTGGAGATATCCTGTTTCCCAGAGCTAAAGTTTAGCAAATAGACTGTGCCCTGAGCCTGACATAACAACAATCCTTTGCACTCTGGATGATCTCACTTTCCAGAAAAGTGTATTGCTTTGACTAGGTATTCACTGAGGGATTTATGATTTTCACATAAATCAATAATTTTAAATATTATAAAGCTCCCCTTATTTCTCAGGGAACAGAGGCATCCATCATATCTCTTGATATCTTACAATGCCTGTTTCTTGTAATGATCTCAAGGTTTAATGACCTTTAAGACTTGAGACAATCAATTTGGACTCTTGGGACCAATGCACGAACCTGCTGTGGGAATTGCTACTCAATATCTAAGAATGATTGTGTTATGATCTAGCCCATTTATAATTTTTACGTATATAAGCACAGCTTTTGCCCTAGTATGTCAAGTCTTAGGAGTAGGTAGAGAGTTTTGCTTTCAAGCATTTTCTTCACTCTGAAATTAATTAAACTTCTGTTTGATCCTTGATTTTTCTGTCTCTAGATCAGCTCTGTTCAGGTCCAGCCATTCCTAGTTTAAAGGTCTGTTCCAGTTCTTTTAACTGGCTATTTTTACTATTTCATTACACTTTAAATATATTTTGTCTACATTCTAGATGTCCTTGGATTAGCTTTTTGGATGCAAAGTATATAGTTTATATTCAAAGAACTTATATTTTAAATGAAAGATTATATGCTAGAAAAACTTATAAATCTCATAGTGAAGCAACAGTAAGGAAAACATTTCAACAGTGCTGAAATTGATAGGAGCTGGAACATAACTAAAAGCATAAAAATAGGTGTCTTCTTATCTTCCACTTTAATTTGGAAGTCATCTTTTTATCCTGAGAATATGGAAAAGAAAGGATCAAGCTCTTAGACTCTTTCCTTTTATTTTCATCCATCCAACTAAAATAACATCAGGTTTTTGTTGCCATCACTACCAAATAACTCTGATAACCATTCACCTGATCCTATTTAAGATAAGTCCCAAATCTTTCTTTTTTTTTTCTTTAAATTTCATTTCTTTGAGCAGAAGTATAAGGAAGTACTAAACTTTTTATAGTGCTCAGTCAGGTGTTCTCAGCTACCTAACTCACTCTTTTCTTAGTGATACAGCAAAGGACAAAAGATTTCCACTGGAAGACCAAGCCATTTATTTAAATGGTTCCATAGAAGAAGAGTTGGAAATGAGGGCAAAAAAATCTAACATTTGTTCCCAAGTACAGATAGCCTACCAATAATCGTCAACTAAAATTTCAATTGGATGAGAAGCAAATAACGGTGTCCTGTTTGTTTGGCTGAATGGCAGTCTTTTTCTTCTATGAAAAAAGTTGAAACAGTTGTTGAGATATTATTTTTAAGTAGCATGTAATCTGCATACTTATCAAGGGTAAGGCATATTCTGTCACCTTGATAGTTGTGGTTATTTTTAACAGGGAGAGATTTTTAATCCATTTCATGGATTGGTGATCATTCATAGACCCAAACCACTCTGTTCCATTGAATGAGGCTAATAGATTTGACTCTGGAGATGTATTGTCATTGATGTAGAGCATCAAATGAAATAATCCCATTTGTTCTCTACATCCCAGAGGCCCTCAATTGTGATGACATACTATTTTAATTAGACTGGTTCAAGCCAGAAAACAAACAAACAAACAAAAAAGCTCCTTAAAACTAAAAAAAAATAGTTCCAGAACTCAAAGACTTAAAAAACCGATTTAGTCATTTTGGACAATAAGAACTATCCTGACATTGGAACATTTGTATTCATATTCTTTGAAGTTGGATATTTCCAATCAGCCTGTGGTTGCAAAATTAAGAGATAATAGAAAATGTGTCAGTATTTAACTCAGGAAGGTATATACTGTGATATGCTGATAGGGTCATAGGAGAATGGGATCTAGTTAATGAAATTGTAGTGTTTAAATTTTAAAAAATCAATTTGAGTTATGTTTTCTTGATGAAGAAGTTGATGGTATGAGACCGCCGAAGATAGACCAGGGACATGTACATAGAACATATAACTGGAGTTAGGGAGCAGGATGAACTCAAGAAGTATTTAGTGAGAAGATACTATGCTTCATTATTAATTTATATATTTATACTATGATATTTTCTTGTGATCTATTTAGGATAAACACACACACACACACACACACACACATATATATATATATATATATCTATATATCTCCTTGGATTTTATATTTCACTCTTACTACTATTTTTTTTGCAAGCCTGTAAAATGTGAAGTATAATTAATATATCTTCACGTTTCTTCTCTTAAAAAATTAGTTCAGTAAACACAAATATCTACATTCAGTTTGAGATGTGCAAAAGTCAACAAGTGATGAGTAATTCGAATTCAAGAGAAACATTAGGACTGTATCTATAGATATGGGAATTATCTGAAGAGATAACAATGGGACCTGTGGGTTATGATGAAATTACCAAATGAGATAGGATAAAGAAGAGAAGAAATCTCAGCAGAAACACTTAGGGGAATTTATACAGTTAATAGGAATAAAGAATAAGAAACTAGAGGAAGAGTAGTATTAGAAAGATACAGAAATAAGTCTTTGGGAGAGGAGTGTAATAAAATATCATTGGTAACTTTGGAGGGAGCAGTTTCAATTGAATAATGAAGTCAAAGATTTCATAATCAAGAGAGAAGAGAATTGGTGGGAACAAGTATAGATGACTTTTTCAAGAGATATAGTCATTAAAAGAAATATGCAATGATGCTTATTAGGCATGCTTGGATTGAGTAAAGTTCTTTTCATTATTTTTCTTTTCTCTTTTAAGAATGGGGAAGATATGAGTGCTTTTAGCAATAGTGAAGCAGTCAGAAGTTAGAGATTTAATCAACCCCACCTCTAATATTCAAGGAGCATTTTTCATAGGAACAAAGAATTGGATGGGACTGAATATATATGTATGAGTGTTACTTAACAAGGAAAGGGGTTACTTAATCCTATGAGATATAGGTGAAGGAAAATAGGGAGGAAGACAACCAAATAATGTGATGTTCCAAATTTTAATTATCTTATTATTTGATATATTTTTCATATGTTTCTTGATCATATATATTTCTTCAAAAATGTTTGCTTAAATCCTTTTATTTGCCTCTTAGAAAATTTGTTCTTGGTTTCATGAAGTTGTGTTAGCTTCCTATATATTTTAGATTTCAGGTTCATATCTGAAATAGCAAAAACAAACAATTTCTGATTGAAAGTATTTCTTCTTATTAAAGTTAATTTGATTTTGTTACATGAAAATACTTTAAAAGTTTACATAATTAAGGCTGTGTATCTTACTTTTGACCTCTATACTTTGCTTAGTTAAGAATTCTTTTGATGACTAAAGATTTTTAGGGTATAGATTTCATTTTCTTTTGTTTGCTTTTGATTATACTGTGACCTTTTCATATTTGTCAAGCAATCATTTGAAGTTTATTATTATATATGGTATAAAAAAGAAGCTAGTGTAAATCTAATTTCTGCTAAGCTTACTTTTAGTTTCCTCAGAAGTCCATATTCAAAATTAGAATAAAGTTAGAATCAAAAGACCAAGATTCGATTTTTATTTTGTAACTCTGTACCTGTGTGATCATGTGCTATTTAGCAAACTAAATTTGTTCCCAATTCTTATACATAAAATGATGGGTTTGAAATAGATGATCTTTAAATCCTTTAACTTCTAATGCATTTATCCTGTGATAGCTTCCCAAATGGAAATTGAGAATTGCATTCTTAAATTATAAGACATTAAGAAAAACCCTCTACAAAGTATTCTAGATCTTGCTTATTTAAGCTTTTTCTCCCTTCTATTTTTTGACTTTAACTAGTAACAGATAAATGATTATTGCTTTATTAAAATATTTTAATAAAAAAACAAGAGCCCTTCAATTCCTGCTTTCATTCTTCCTTTGAATAATCTAGATTTTTTGTTAAAATAAACTAATTTTGTTGTCTCCCCCTTTTTTGAAATTATCCTTTGGCAGTTCGTTGGTATAATCTCAAGTATATAAACTGTAAAAGAAGCTACTTCCTAGTGTATTTATGAGAATCAAATGAGATAATATTTATAAAATGTTTAGCACAATGCTTGGCATGTGGTAAGTCTATTATTATTATGTGTAGTATTAAATAGTAGTAAATAATAATGATAAAATTTTTAAATTATTAAATTAAAAAATAATAAAATAGCATTAGCTATTATTATATGTAGTAGTAACATTAATATGTTCCTTTTGTTGCATGAATATGCATTATTCTTGTATATTTAATGTCTTTCAAATTATTTGTCTTCTATGATCTACACTTTTTTTTCCCCCTGAGGCTGGGGTTAAGTGACTTGCCCAAGGTCACACAGCTAAGAAGTGTTAAGTGTCTGAGGTCATATTTGAACTTGGGTCCTCCTGAATTCAGGGCTGGTGCTCTATCCACTGTGCCACCTACCTGCCCTCAATCTACACTTCTTGAAGAATGCCAAATAAAAAACTTAAGAGAACTTAGAAGCTGACAATTAATGGTCAAATTGATCATTAAAAAAGTAAGGAAACTGAGCTTCAGAGAGAATGCATCCTTTAAAAGATTAATTTCCTCCCCTAAATTAGCTTAGTTGATAGATTCAGATTCAAAACAGAGGATGAATTTTTTGCTTTTTTTATTTCTGATATGAAAGTGTGAAAAGGTTTCCTTGATTAAATAGAAAGGGAAATTTGACATTGACTAAGTAAAGATTAATCATATCTTCTGGTAAATATTAATTATATCCTTCTTGCCTTTCTTTTTTTTTTTTAATTTTTAATTTTATTTTATAATTATAACATTTTTGACAGTACATATGCATGGGTAATTTTTTACAACATTATCCCTTGCACTTATTTCCCTTCCTCCCCCCAACCCCCTCCCCCAGATGGCAAGCAGTCTTATATATGTTAAATATATTACAGTATATTCTAGATACAATATATGTGTGTAGAACCGAATTTTTTGTTGCACAGGAAGAATTGGATTCAGAAGGTAAAAATAACAGTTTACATTCATTTCCCAGTGTTCCTTTTCTGGATGTAGCTGGTTCTGTCCATCATTAATCAATTGGAATTGGATTAGCTCTTCTCTATGTTGAAGAAATCCACTTCCATCAGCATACATCCTCGTACAGTATCATTGTTGAAGTGTATAATGATCTTCTGGTTCTGCTCGTTTCACTCAGCATCAGTTGATGTAAGTCT
The DNA here is from genome assembly GCF_048593235.1 of Sminthopsis crassicaudata. Lineage (NCBI taxonomy): Eukaryota > Metazoa > Chordata > Mammalia > Dasyuromorphia > Dasyuridae > Sminthopsis > Sminthopsis crassicaudata. Next base: position 550,534,359 of record NC_133617.1, on the reverse strand, counting down.
CTCCAAGCCTCTCTGTATTTCTCCTGTTGGTCATTTCTTATAGAACAATAATATTCCATAACATTCATATACCATAGTTTACCCAACCATTCTCCAATTGATGGACATCCATTCATCTTCCAGCTTCTAGCCACTATGAAAAGGGCTGCCACAAACATTTTGGCACATACAGGACCCTTTCCCTTCTCTAGTAGTTCCTTGGGGTATAAGCCCAGTAGTAGTACGGCTGGGTCAAAGGGTATGCACATTTTGATAACTTTTTGGGCATAATTCCAGATTGCTCTCCAGAATGGTTGGATTCTTTCACAACTCCACCAACAATGCATCAGTGTCCCAGTTTTCCCACAGCCCCTCCAACATTCATCGTTATTTGTTCCTGTCATCTTAGCCAATCTGACAGGTGTGTAATGATACCTCAGAGTTGTCTTAATTTGCATTTCTCTGATCAATAGTGATTTGGAACACTCTTTCATATGAGTGGAAATAGTTTTAATTTCATCATCTGAAAATTGTCTGTTCATATCCTTTGACCATTTATCAATTGGAGAATGGCTTGATTTCTTATAAATTAAAGTTAATTCTCTGTATATTTTGGAGATGAGGCCTTTATCAGAACCTTTAACTGTAAAAATGTTTTCCCAATTTGTTACTTCCCTTCTAATCTTGTTTGCATTAGTTTTGTTTGTGCAGAAACTTTTTAATTTGGTGTAATCAAAATGTTCTATTTTGTGATCAATAATGGTCTCTAGTTCTCCCTTGGACACAAACTCCTTCCTCCTCCACAAGTCTGAGAGGTAAACCATCCCATGTTCCTCCAATTTATTTATGATTTCGTTCTTTATGCCTAAATCTTGGACCCATTTTGATCTAATCTTAGTATGTGGTGTTAAATGTGGGTCCATGCCTAGTTTCTGCCATACTAATTTCCAGTTTTCCCAGCAGTTTTTGTCAAATAATGAATTCTTATCCCAAAATTTGGGATCTTTGGGTTTGTCAAAGATTAGATTGCTATTTTTATTCACTATCTTGTCCTGTGAACCTAACCTATGCCACTGATCAACTAGTCTATTTCTTAGCCAATACCAAATGGTTTTGGTGACTGTTGCTTTATAATATAGCTTTAAATCCGGTACACTTAGACCACCTTCCTCTGACTTTTTTTTCATTAGTTCCCTTGCAATTCTCGACCTTTTATTCTTCCATATGAATTTTGTTGTTATTTTTTCTAGGTCATTAAAATAGTTTCTTGGGAGTCTGATTGGTATAGCACTAAATAAATAGATTAGTTTGGGGAGTATTGTCATCTTTATTATATTCGCTCGGCCTATCCAAGAACACTGAACGTCTTTCCAATCTGACTTTATTTTTGTGGCAAGTGTTTTATAATTTTGCTCATATAATTCCTGACTCTCCTTTGGTAGATATATTCCCAAATATTTGATACTATCGACTGTTATTTTGAATGGAATTTCTCTTTGTATCTCTTGCTGTTGGATTGTGTTGGTAATGTATAAAAATCCTGAGGATTTATGTGGATTTATTTTGTATCCTGCAACTTTGCTAAAATTCTGAATTATTTCTAATAGCTTTTTAGCAGAGTCTTTGGGGTTCTCTAAGTATACCATCATGTCATCTGCGAAAAGTGACAATTTGATTTCTTCATTTCCTACTCTAATTCCTTGGATCTCTTTCTCAGCTCTTATTGCCAAGGCTAGAGTTTCTAGTACTATATTGAATAGTAATGGTGATAGTGGGCAACTTTGTTTCACTCCTGATCTTACAGGGAAAGGTTCTAGTTTATCACCATTACATATGATGTTTACTGAAGGTTTTAAATATATGCTCCTTATTATTTTAAGGAATAGTCCATTTATTCCTATACTCTCAAGCGTTTTTAGTAGGAATGGATGTTGGATTTTATCAAATGCCTTTTCTGCATCTATTGAGATGATCATATGGTTTTTATTAATTTGATTATTAATATGGTCAATTATACTAATAGTTTTCCTAATATTAAACCAGCCCTGCATTCCTGGTATAAATCCCACTTGGTCATAGTGTATTATCCTGGGGATGATTTTCTGAAGTCTATTTGATAATATCTTATTTAAGATTTTAGCATCAATATTCATTAAGGAAATTGGTCTATAGTTTTCTTTCTCAGTTTTCGATCTACCTGGTTTAGGTATCAGTACCATGTCTGTGTCATAGAAGGAATTTGGTAGGACTCCTTCAATCCCTATTTTTTCAAATAGTTTACATAGCATTGGAGTTAGTTGTTCTTTAAATGTTTGATAGAATTCACCTGTAAATCCATCTGGTCCTGGGGACTTTTTCTTAGGAAGTTGGTTAATAGCTTGGTCTATTTCTTTTTCTGAGATGGGACTATTTAGACTACTTACTTCTTCCTCTGTTAATCTGGGCAAGCTATATTTTTGAAGGTATTCTTCCATTTCATTTAAGTTATCGAATTTATCGGCATAAAGTTGAGCAAAGTAGCTCCTAACTATTGTTCTAATTTCCTCTTCATTAGTGGTGAGTTCACCCTTTTCATTTTCAAGACTATCAATTTGCTTTTTCTCTTTCCTTTTTTTAATCAGGTTTACTAAGGGTTTGTCTATTTTGTTGGTTTTTTCATAAAACCAACTCTTAGTTTTATTAATTAATTCAATAGTTTTTTTACTTTCAATTTTATTAATCTCACCTTTTATTTTTTGAATTTCAAGTTTTGTGTTTGTCTGGGGGTTTTTAATTTGTTCCTTTTCTAGCAATTTTAGTTGTAAACCCAATTCGTTGGCCCTTTCTTTCTCTATTTTATGCAGGTAGGCCTGTAGAGATATAAAACTTCCCCTAATTACTGCTTTGGCTGTATCCCACACATTTTGGTATGATGTCTCATTATTGTCATTTTCTTCGGTGAAGTTATTAATTATGTCTATGATTTGCTGTTTTACCCAATCATTCTTTAGTATAAGATTATTTAGTTTCCAATTATTTTTTGGTCTATTTTCCCCTGGCTTTTTATTAAATGTTATTTTGATTGCATTATGGTCTGAAAAGGATGCATTTACTATTTCTGCCTTACTGCATTTGATTTTGAGGTTTTTATGCCCTAGTATATGATCAATTTTTGTATAGGTTCCATAAACTGCTGAGAAGAAAGTATATTCCTTTCTGTCTCCATTTAGCTTTCGCCAAAGATCTATCATATCAAACTTCTCTAGTATTCTATTTACCTCTTTGACTTCTTTCTTATTTATTTTGTGGTTTGATTTATCTAATTCTGATAGTGCAAGGTTGAGATCTCCCGCTATTATAGTTTTGCTATCTATTTCCTCTTGCAGCTCTCTTAATTTCTCTTTTAAGAATTTAGATGCTGCACCACTTGGTGCATACATGTTTAATATTGATACTTCTTCACTATTGATGCTTCCCTTTAGCAGGATATAATGCCCTTCCTTATCTCTTTTAATTAGATCAGTTTTTGTTTTTGCTTGATCTGAGATGAGGATGGCTACTCCTGCTTTTTTGGTTTTGCCTGAAGCATAATAGATTCTGCTCCACCCTTTTACTTTTAGTTTGAATGTCTCATCCTGTTTCAGGTGTGTTTCCTGTAAACAACATATAGTAGGATTCTGACTTTTAATCCAGTCTGCTAACTGCTTCCTCTTTATGAGGCAGTTTGCCCCATTCACATTTATGGTTAGAAGGACTAATTCTATATTGCTTGCCATCCTATTAACCCCTGCTTATGCTTTTCCCCTTTCCTTCCCTTTTACCCTCCTATCCAGTATTAAACTGGTAAACACCACTTGCTTTTCACAGCCCTCCCTTTTTAGGATCCCTCCCCTACCTTAAAGTTCCTCCCCTTATTTTACCCCTTTTCCTTGAAATTACTGTATTCCCTTCCCCTTAGCTTACTCCTTCCCTTTCACTTTTCAATGAAGTGGAAGAAGTTTCACCACAAATCGAATATGTCTATTGATACACGCTATGTTCATCTCCCTCCTTTCTTTCTCTCAGATATAATAGGTTACCTTTGCCTCTTCATGAGATGTAGTACCACCACTTTATACTTTTTTATGATATAATCTCCTTTCCACCTCTAGTTTCTAAGACAAATTGTACATATGTTCTTTACATATTTTTTTGACAGAAGTATAGTTCTCAAGATTTCTTTTTACCTTTTTTAGAAGTCTCTTGAGTTCTGTATTTGAAGATCAAACCTCTTATGTAGGTCTGGTTTTTTCATCAAAAATAGATGGAATTCATTTATTTCGTTAAATATCCATCTTCTTCCCTGGAAAACAATGCTCATTCTTGCTGGGTAAGTTATTCTTGGCTGCATACCAAGTTCCTTAGCCTTTCGGAATATCATGTTCCAGGCCCTGCGTTCTTTTAATGTGGATGCTGCTAGATCCTGTGTTATCCTTATTGTGGATCCTCCATATCTGAATTGTTTTTTTCTAGCAGCTTCCAATATCTTTTCCTTTGTCTGATGGTTCTTGAACTTGGCCACTATATTTCTTGGCGTTTTGATTTTAGGATCCCTTTCAGTAGGTGATCGATGAATTTTCTCAATGTCTATTTTACCTTCTGTTTCCAAAACGTCTGGGCCGTTCTCTTTGATAATTTCCTCGAAAATGGTGTCCAAGCTCTTTTTTTCCTCCCATTTTTCAGGGAGTCCGATTATTCTCAAATTGTCTCTCCTGGATCTGTTTTCCAGGTCTGTTGTCTTTCTGGTGAGGTACTTGACATTCTTTTCAATTGTTTCATTTCTCTGGTTTAGCTTGACTCCCTCTTGGTTTCTCCTTGAGTCATTCATTTCTACTTGTTCCAGTCTAATTTTCAATGATGTATTTTCTTCACTCACTTTTTTTTATATCTCTTTGTAATTGTCCAATTGAGTTTCTATCTTCTATGGAATTTTTTTCCATTTTATCCATTTTATTTTTTAGAGAGCTGATTTCTTTTTCCAGCTCACTAATCCTGTTTTCCTTGGAGTTGTTTACCTTTTCCAGCTCACTAATCCTGTTTTCCTTGGAGTTGTTTACCTTTTCCAGCTCACTAATCTTGTTTCTCAATGATTTGATTTCTTTATCCACTCTGTCTTTGAATGCATGGGATGACTTCTCCAGGCTCTCTTGCCAAGCTTCCCTTTCCTTTTCCCATTTCTCTTCCAGCTCTCTTGTGAGAGCCTTTTTGATTTCCTCTATGAGGTTCTTTTGTATTGAGGAGCAGCTTATATCCCTCCCAGGGGATACATCTGGGGACAGTCTGTTCCTAGTCTCCTCAGCATTTGAAGTCTGCTCCCTCTCCACACAGAAGCTGTCAATGGTTAGAGCCCTTTTGAATTTTTTGTTCATTTTGTCAGAGTAGGAATCAAAGAAAACAAACTGACAAGAGAAACAATTGGTCTGTTTTGCGGGGGATGGGGCTGGATGGTATTAATGGGCTTCCTCTACAGACTGGGGGTAGGGCAGCAGAGAGCCACTAACAGAACAGCAATGACTGTACTGAGTCTGTGCTCCGAGAACGCACCGAGTCAGTCCAGGTGGGGGTTGGGGGTGGCCGGGCTCTGAGAGATGCTGGCTTTCTGGGGTTTCAATCTTCACCTCCGGTGTTTACACCCTCTCTGCTGCTCCTGGCTTGCTGCCAAGATGGAGCATCCACGCTGGGGCAAAAGCCCTTTCGCAGAAACGGCAGAGATCACACCCCTCCCCTTCCGGTCTGAGCTGTGTGAGCTGCCTGTCTTGCTCTGGCTGTCTGCCCTCAGTCTGTGCCCAGTCTGATTGACCCTCCCCCAAACAAACACAGACCTTTTCTGGCGACTTTCAAGGATGTCTTCTCTTGGTGATAATTTGTGGATTTCTTTCTGGGTCAAGCATTGAGTCAGAGGCTTGTCATGAAGTAAGTTCTGAGAGAAAACGAGGAGCTCAAGCAGCTGTCTGCCTCCACGCCGCCATCTTGGCCGGAAGTCCTCCTTCTTGCCTTTCAAAAAATAAGTTAAACTATTCTGACTCAATTGAGGAGTAATCCAGGTCCTAAGACGAAGGGGGAACTTTCTCAAGTTCTCCTGTACACTTATTTACATTATAATTGGCTCAGAAAGAGCATAATCTACACAATCAATTGGGTAAAGAAATCTTTCTTGACCCAGAGGAAAACATACAATTATCTATAACTTTGAAAAGATTTTTAAAACAATTTCTCTGAGAAAAGTCTCATTTCTTAAATACATAACTAGTCAAATTTCTAAAAAATAAGATCAATTCCATAATTGATAAATAATCAAAAGATGTAAACAATCATTTTTTCAAATAAAATAATCAAAGCTATCTATAGCCATATTAAAAAAAAAATTCTTAACAAGTGTTGATTGAAAAAATGCAAATTAAAACAATTCCAAGTGCTATCTTATACCTATTAAATTGACCAATAGAATAAAAAAGGAAAATTATGAATATTTGAAGGAATATGAGAAAATTGAGATACTAATGCACTGTTGGTGGAGTTGTGAACTGATTCAACCTTTATGAAAAAATAGCATTAATGATCCATTTTACCTTCCTTTATCTGCCATTTGGTGATGGTGTTTCAATTTCTTACAACTTCTTGGAAGTTACCTGTTTTGGAGAAGTTACAAGGTTACCCCTCTAGATGGCCACTAGATTTAAGGAATATCAGGAAACTAACCCTCTCCTCACCTCAGTGTCTTTTACCTCTCTGCCTCTCATATCCCCTCCACCAACACACACACACACACACACACACACACACACACACACACACACAAGAGTTTGTCAGTCTTATAATCCCGTTTTTCACTCCCTCCAAACTATCCAGGCTCTTTTTTTAATCATAGATTTCAGTTACTCCAATCATTTTAATATTATCTCTCCAGGATAATTTGTTTTGAAGTTTTTTACATTACTTTTATTTTTCATTCTTTTAGTTTTGTTTTATTGTTTCTTGATTTTTCATAATGTCATTAGACACTCAGAACTACATATGAGAATGGGCAAAGCAACAGAGTTTTAATCCCATAGTGTCAGCAAGAGAATCCTGTAATCTGCTTCTGACCAATTATTCGACTCCCTAAAATCTATGGACTGAGAGCTCCAGAAGAAGCCTCTGCTGCTACTGATTCAATCACTTTCAAGTCCTATTTGCTCTGCCAGAACCCCCAGTGGAGTATTCTCCACTTTCACTCAGGTGTAACAGATCTTTCTAGATTGACATATACATATAACTATTTCTGTGTGTGCATCTATCTGTCTTTATGTTCTATATGGCAAGTATAAGCAGGCTGCATCAAAAATAGTGTTGATTTTTTTAGCATTTTTAGAGAGACTATGTTCCTCTAGAAATTCCATTACATGAGAAGTTATGTAACATTATTGATTTTCAGTTGACTTTATATGTAACTTTAGACAAAAATTTTATCTTCACACTTCAGTTTTCCCATCTGTAAAGTGGTGATAATACCTGCCAACTCAAAGGGGCATGAGGATTAATTACTTTGAAAAATGTCTGAGATATTCATAATTCATCAAGTATTGCTATAGCCTTTACAGTGAATATTTCTTTTCCCCTCCATATATTTCTCTAACTTTCATACATGTATAAAATAAGGCTAATAAAATAGTTGTAAAAAGAAGGTTTATTGAAAATTGCATCCATTGAAATGTCTATGTGATGAATAAAACCTAAATTAAAAGCAATAGCTATACTGAGATAGATGAAATTTAAACATTTTCCTTCTAGAAATTTAGGGTAAGGCTTTAGAAACACCAAAAGCTGGTGGATATTAACCATATGAATTTCAGCATGAATAACAGTATGCTTAATGTGTGAAGAATATTTAAAAGATTAAACTGATAGTAAAATAATTACATATTTTCTAAAGTTACATAAGATTTATAGAAACTATCAAAAATATGATCATGTTATATAATGAGAAACTTTTATTAGCTCAAAAAATCCCTAGATGCAATTCCTTTATGATGACTAATAAAATGATTTATTTATTTTGATCATCAATAATTTTCAGATATCTCAATTGGCTTTACTATATTTGAATCCCCATATTTAAACTTAACATTTTCTTGTGCCAACAATAAAAAATCTACATGGCTACATAAACATTATTTAAAAAGCCATCTTTTTAGTGACCCTATTGAAATTACTTGGTGGATATCACTAGTGTAGAGCCTGAGATATCGACCTCATTGTTTTAGAGGATAGTAGGAAAGTGGATGTGCAAATGAATCTTTTGTCAAAGATGTGACTGTACCCTCCAATAATGTGGAGTGTAAATTATCATACTTGTCCATCTTAAACTTCATACAAATTTGATTATATTCTCCTAAAAATTTCCTATAAATTTGATTATATTCTCCTATAAATTTTATACGATAGGCAAATGCAATATTCTAAGGGTCCTTTTTTACTTTCTCGTATTATTTTAAGGGTACCCCATAACACAAAATTTATCCATTATTATTGCTTCCTCTTGCTATGTGACCAATCCATTTTCCTTTTAAAATTATTATAAACATCTTTAATATCCTTCATTCATGTTCTTTGCAGTTTTTATACATTTCTCTTGTGCTAAAAACTTCTTATACTTGCCATGTAATTCTCCATTACTCTCTGAAGAATACTTATTTTAAATCCTTTTCAAAATATACTGCTCTGTGACATTCTGATAGAACATTGCTATTAAAAAAGATGGTTCTTTATTTTCAAAAGACTTTGTGAATCATTAAAGAAGCTTTTTGGTATTTTGTTTAATTGTGGGCTCAGTTCAGTGTTAATTGCAGTGTCTCTACACACATACTGAAAGATGAATTCTATAGGCTTTTTGTAAATGAATGTCATAATTTTGACAATAGGCATTATTAGTCCACTTAAAAAAATCAAATACATTAGAGTGGTGACAGATCTCATCCAAGATGCTCTGCTAAAATGTTATTATGATATCAAGGATGTCTGAAACATTGGTCTGCACATCACTGAAACTTTTAAACCACCAAGAGTCATTGCTCTAAGTATTTGTGAGACTTGCTTAAGCTTTTCCTATGACTGCCCTAGGTCTTTGATAGAGACCCAAATCTGTTCTCCTATAATCTCATGACTTCATCATAATCTTTTGGTCATAGCTCATAGGGTACCAGTTCTTGCCTGTGATATTTCATTTTTTATGCTCAATTACAATGAAAAGGAACTAAAATAAGAGAGGCTGTGAGAAGTGGAGTGGGATTTTATCTGGAACTTAAAGAAAACCAGGCAAATAAAGAGATAGAGATGAACAGAGTTTTTTAGGGTATCCAGGTTGAGATGTCTAATACATATTTGGTGTTATGATTGGAGGTCAGTAGAAAAGAAATTATTGAATATTTATATTATTGAATCCTTTAGAGCTCATGAAGTCATCAAGAAATATATCATAGAAGATAAGGAATGACTCAGATAAGAATATCTTGGAAAAGAGATTAAGAAAGAGCAGAGATAAACAAGTGGAGAAAGTCTAAAGAGAAGCAGGTGATCTACAGTGTTAAATATCACAGAAAGACCAAGAAGGCTAAGGTCTGAGAAAAAAAAAAGTATTGGATTTGTCAATAGTAGCTTTAGAAAGAACAATTTGGTTGCATAATGAAGTAAGAAGCCATATTGTAGAGAATTAAGAACAAAATGAATGGAGAAGTAGTACCTATTAGATATAGTCTTTTCAAACTGTTTATCCACAAAATCAAAAAAATTCAAATAAAATAAACATTTATAAATAGCTATTATGTGCCAGGCATTGTGCAAAGTGGTTTATAAACATTATTTCATTTGCTCCTCACAAGAATTCTATAATGTAAGTGCTGGTATTATTTTAATTCTAGAGTTGAGGAAATTGATACAGAGAAAGAATGACTTTGCCCAGAATAACACAGCTGGTGAGTTTTTGAAGCCAAATCTGAAATTTGAACTCCAGGTTCAGTACTCTTATCAGGCTCAGTTCGCCAAATGCGTGCTGAAAAATAAGATAGATATAATATAATAGTTACCAGGGATGGAAAGTTAAACTGAAATTTGTTCCCAGATAGGGGAGACATGAATGTTTTTAGGCACTAGAAAACAAACGAGGGAGAACTTGAAGTTAAATGAGAGGATGGGGATGATAGAACAATACTAGAGAACTAAACTTGTGCAGATAGAGGGTCTTATCTAAAATCCACATTTTAATGTAAGACAAGAGCAAAGAAGGAAGTTATAGGGCAAGGTGTCTGGAAGAGTTTGAGCATAAGAGAGACACTGGGAATGATAATGGAATTCATGTCCTAAAGAAGTCTGAAGGGGATAGGACTAAGATACATATGTGGTCATAAGCTTTGCTAAGGAGAAAGGACATTTCTTCATCTGACCCTTAGTAAAGGAGGAAATTGTAAGGGAAGATGTTTGAATGATGTGAGATGAAGAGGAAGCATGAAAAGGAATTAATGATAAACCTGTTTAAACTTTTTTCTTCAGTCTCTTTTAAGTATTTGATAATAATCTTCCCATCCTACCACTCTCTTTTGTAGGATATCACCCTCTGGGGCTTGGTAATAGGTTATATAAGAACTTCCTTTGGTACCAGTGATGTTCTTCAATTTTCAATTTAATTCTTTATACTCATCTCATGCCCCTCTTCCAAGTCTCCACTGAAAGCTCCAGTTGTCTCTGACTTTCCTAGCATCAGCCTATTAGTCTTCATCTCTAACAGCACTAAATTTAATACATTAGTATATTAACTACCACTTTGCCTTCAAAGACTTGATCCTTAAAAATTAAATGGTCTTTGATAAACATCTGCAATTGCTGAATGTCTTTGAACATTTAAAATGTGATCAAATTTTTTTTCCATTTTTCTAATGCTGACAATATTTTCTGAGGAAACATTAGTGAGAAATATTTTTGTTGCAATCTTTTAATTTTACATATTAATATCTTTGAGTTCTAATTGGACTAATTATTCACTGACATTATGAGGCTCGTCCACCTTTTCGTTATTAGGCTCTCCAAAGATAGATAGATAGATAGATAGATAGATAGATAGATAGATATAGATATAGATATATATCACCTCGGGGGCCCATAATTCTGCATCTTAACATCTATCCCCCCATGATTTCCCCATTTTTGGTCATCTTCCCTTCTACTTCTACTTTAAAATTAAGCTAAAATCCCTGTAAGCCAGGCCTATAGATAAATGCTACACATCCTTGGCCAAGCCTAAATTGGTTTAGTCCAATAATTCACACTGAGGGTAAGAACGCAATAAAACTACTATTTGACCATAAAATTCAATAAAAATATACTTATATTGACTTTAAAAGAATATAAATACTAAGCACAGAGTCTTCTTCTTACTCCACATTTTCCAGAGTAGGAATATTGGTTCAGAAAGATGTTTTTCCAGGGCAATAGAAACCTTGCCATATCTCGGAAACAGTGAATCCCCATAGGCATGACTTTTTGTACCATCAAGTTTTTTAGAAAGACTAAATCTTAAGAAGAGCCTCTGTCTCCTAGAAGAAAAGCCAATAGAGCCTATATAAAATAAATACCGTTGCTAATATCTTGGGAAAGATAAATTAAGAATAAATGCAATAAAACTTAGAGTTATGATAGAAGAAGATTTATTTTATGAGAAATAGACATGGCTTGACTATTAGGAAGTATAATTTTTTTCTTTACAATTGTATAATTTATTAGTATTTTTCCCTGAGGTGCTCAGAGAACCTATTAAAACTTATTAAAATAATTTACACATATTGACTACTTAGAAAATATGTTTTTTTAAAGCTTGTAAGTGGAGAGGGAAAACAAACAAATAAAATGTGTCTTCCTTTTTTCAAGGTTTAAATGATAGTCAGAAGGAAACAACATTAGAAATTGTTCTGATTCTGACTTGCTGATAAAATGATGTTATTTTATGCAAGCTTGTTAGGAAAAGTGGATGAGGGAGCAAGTATAAGATGACAGAACTATATGCTTCTTAGTAGCTCTGCTGAAGTAGCATATTTGCAAATCTGCTTTGGTATTTGACTGTCACAGTATTTCTTATAAGCTCATGTAAATGAAAAATGAAAAAAAAAAAGAAAGAAAGAAGGAAATTTTACATACAGAATTGTGATCTTTTATCCCACTAGCATTTTTAGGAAAGCAGAAGGAAAATATCTTTAAAAGAAATAATTGGTTTTGCCCATTAAAAAGAAAGATTAATTTCCTAACAATGAGAATAAAATGACAATCTGCATGTAAGACAGCACCTATGCATTAGTTGATTCATTTGTCAATCATAACTCAAGTGCTAGTAGTGGGGGCGTTGGTAAATTGTCTTTAAAAATAGAGTCAACGGGGCGGAGCCAAGATGGCAGAGAGGAAACACACGACTCAGTGAACGTCCTCACTCCCTCACAACCAATTAGATAAATTAAGTCTCAAAATTAGCTCAGGACTGATAGATACCACAAGGACTGGAAGCACGACTTACCAGCTGAAGAGAATCTGGAGTTTCAACAGGAAAGGTCAGTTCTCAGGGGAGGAATAAGAAAGACCAGCACAGACGGTGGGGTAGGGGCACACTGCGCCCATTGCGCTGGGAAGGGCTCTGGGATCAGAGAAGCCACTGAGGTGAAGGAGTCTGGCACAGGCTGTTAGCTCTTCTCTGCTAATTATTTGGCAGTTCGGAAGAGAAAGCCAAAATATTTTAAAGCTCAGATTAGATTTTCCCCGGACCCTGGGGGTGACTAAGGCACCAGGGGGTGTGGCCTCAGCTACCTCCTGAGAATAGTTAAGAGATTGACAAGTGGGTGGATACGACCCAAGGCAACACACACTGCCTAGCTTAGCTGGAGGGAGTGGAACTCAGCTCCAGGAAGTCCCAGAGAAGCGGAACCTTTGAACTAGGGACCGCGGTTTCTGGCAGACACTTCCAGTTTGAGCGCAGGGGCTTCTCACGTCACCTGCTGCAGACGTCCACTCCCCACCCGGACACATAGGCTGAGCTTCTTGCTGTCTTCACTATTCTACGCCCTCGAAGCACAGCAGTGCTAATCACCTCTGAGGCACTTCCAGGGAGGGGGTGGGGAACTCTCTCCCAGAGCTCTCTCTTAGCGCGGGCGCAGGGGCCGCTGCATCCATCCGGTCTGGGAGGAAGCTGGTAAAGAAGTAAATAATTTCCTACCCCAGGGACAGACCCCAAAAGATTTTTTAAGTATGAGCAAAAAAGCTAGAAAAACTATAGATTCCTTCTATACAGAGAAAGAGCGGGTATCCAACCCCGAGGAAGTTAACAGCAAAGATTCAGAAGATAACAACCTAAAGGGGAACGATTCCTGCCCCCCATCACATAACTCTCTCCTAGAAGAAGCTCTTAAGAAATTGAGGGAGATCGAAGAAAAATGGGGCAAGGAAAGGGAAGTTATGATAGAGAATAACAACGTCCTGAAATTGGAGTTGGAAAAAATAAAGAATTCACAGGAGATGCAGGGAAACAAAATTAGTGAATTAGAAAAGGTTAAAAAAACACAGGAAAGTAGGATTTCTGAATTGGAAAAGATAAAAAAGTCTCAAGAAAATAGAATTTCTGAATTGGAAAAAGAAAATAATTCTCAAAAAAAAAAAATTAGGGAAATGGAAAAAAATTCAATAGAGCAAAATAATTCATTTAAAAATGAAATTGGGCATTTACAAAAAGAACTAAAAACTGTGAAAGAAGAAAATAACTCCTTAAAAGTCAGGATGGAACAAATAGAAATGAATGATTCACAGAGAACCCAAGAATCAGTCAAACAAAACAAAAAAAATGAGAAGCTGGAGAACAACGTCAAATACTTACTGGGAAAATCTATAGACCTGGAAAATAGATCTAGGAGAGATAATCTGCGGATTATTGGACTTCCCGAAAACTATGACCAAAAAAAGAGCCTAGATTCTATTTTACAGGAAATTATCAAAGAGAACTGTCCAGAGATAATAGAAACAGAAGGGAAAGTAGATGTGGAAAGAATTCATCGAACTCCTTCTGAAATAGACCCTAAAAAAAGAACACCACGGAATATTGTGGCTAAGCTGCAGAATTACCACACAAAGGAGAAAATCCTGCAAGCAGCTAGAAAAAAACAATTTAAATACCAAGGTGCCACAATAAGGGTCACCCAAGATCTGGCTGCCTCCACATTAAAAGATAGAAGGGCCTGGAACCTGATATTCCGAAAGGCAAAAGATCAAGGACTGCAACCAAGAATGAACTACCCAGCTAAGTTTAGCATCTTTTTCCATGGAAGAAGATGGTCATTCAATGAAACAGAGGAATTCTATATGTTTCTAAGAAAAAAACCAGACTTAAACAAAAAATTTGATCTACATCCACAAGACTGAAGAGAAACAGAAAAAGGTACACAGAACCCTTGAGAACTGTAACTTTGTTGTGGGTATATAAAAAATACTCAAGGATAATTTGATTTTACTGATATAAAAGAAAAAAAGGGGGGTGTGGTAAAGGGAAGGAGGTCGGTTTAGAAAAAGGGGAAGGAGTGATAAAAAGAGGGAAACTACATCCCAGGAAGAGACATAGAAAATACACCATATCTGAGGGAACTTAATGAGGGGGAGAATCATTGTGTGAATCTTACTCTCATCAGAAGAGGCTCAAAGAGTAAATAATTAACATATTTGTTTTTCAGAGAATTTTCTCTCACCTCATTAAAAGGGGGGAGAGGAAAAGGGGAAAGGAAAAGGAGAATAAGTGAAGGGACTTGGAGGGAGGGGGGAGGGATCCTAAAAAAAAAAAAAAAAAAAAAGAGGGAGGGTTGCGCGTCACAAGGGGGGTTTGTAAATTAAATATCGGGGAGGGGGATCAGGGGGGTCAAGGGAAAAAAGTATAATCTGGGGATAATACGATGGCAGGAAATACAGAATTAGTAATTTTAACTGTAAATGTAAATGGGATGAACGATCCCATCAAACGGAGACGGATAGCAGATTGGATCAAAAAGCAGAACCCTACAATATGTTGTCTACAGGAAACACACTTAAAGCAGGGAGATACATACAGAGTAAAGGTAAAAGGTTGGAACAGAGCTTATTATGCTTCAGGTAAAGCCAAAAAAGCAGGGGTAGCTATCCTTATCTCAGATCAAGCAAAAGCAGAAGTAGATCTCGTTAAAAAAGATAAGGAAGGAAACTATATCCTGCTGAAAGGTAGCATAAATAATGAAGCCATATCAATACTAAACATATATGCACCAAGTGGTATAGCATCTAACTTTCTAAAGGAAAAGTTAAGAGAACTGCAAGAAGAAATAGACAGTAAAACTATAATAGTGGGAGATCTCAACCTAGCACTCTCAGATTTAGACAAATCAAACCACAAAACAAACAAGAAAGAAATTAAAAAAGTAAATAGAACATTAGAAAAACTAGGTATGATAGACCTTTGGAGAAAACTGAATGGCAATAGGAAGGAATATACTTTCTTCTCAGCAGTTCATGGATCCTATACAAAAATTGACCATATATTAGGACATAAAGATCTCAAAATTAAATGTAGGAAGGCAGAAATAATAAATGCCTTCTTCTCAGATCACAATGCAATAAAAGCTACATTCAGTAAAAAGTTAGGGGTAAATAGACCAAAAAGTAATTGGAAACTGAATAATCTCATCTTAAAGAATGACTGGGTGAAAGAGCAAATTATAGAAACAATTAACAATTTCACCCAAGATAATGATAATGATGAGACATCATATCAAAATCTTTGGGATGCAGCTAAAGCAGTAATAAGGGGAAATTTTATATCTTTAGAGGCTTATTTGAAGAAAATTGAGAAAGAGAAGATTAACGAATTGGGCTTACAACTTAAAAGGCTAGAAAAAGACCAAATTATAAACCCCCAACCAAAAATTAAACTCGAAATACAAAAATTAAAAGGAGAAATCAATAAAATTGAAAGTAAAAAAACTATTGAATTAATAAATAAAACCAAGAGTTGGTTTTATGAAAAAGCCAATAAAATAGATAAACCTTTGGTAAATTTGATCAAAAAAAAGAAAGAGGAAAATCAAATTGATAGTCTTACAAATGAAAAGGGGGATCTTTCCACCAATGAAGAGGAAATTAGAGAAATAATAAGGAGTTACTTTGCCCAACTTTATGCCAATAAATTTGATAACTTAAGTGAAATGGATGACTTTCTCCAAAAATATAGGCTCCCTAGATTAACAGAGGAGGAGATAAATTGCTTAAATAGTCCCATTTCAGAAAAAGAAATAGAACAAGCTATTAATCAACTCCCCAGGAAAAAATCCCCAGGGCCAGATGGATTCACATGTGAATTCTACCAAACATTTAAAGAACAATTAGCCCCAATGTTATATAAATTATTTGAAAAAATAGGGGATGAAGGAGTCCTACCAAACTCCTTTTATGACACAGACATGGTACTGATACCTAAACCTGGTAGATCGAAAACTGAGAAAGAAAATTATAGACCAATCTCCTTAATGAATATTGATGCTAAAATCTTAAATAAGATATTAGCAAAAAGACTTCAGAAAATCATCTCCAAGATAATACACTATGATCAAGTAGGATTTATTCCAGGAATGCAGGGCTGGTTTAATATTAGGAAAACTATTAATATAATTGACCATATTAATAATCAAATTAATAAGAACCATATGATCATCTCAATAGATGCAGAAAAAGCATTTGACAAAATCCAACATCCATTCCTACTAAAAACTCTTGAGAGTATAGGAATAAATGGATTATTCCTTAGAATAATCAGGAGTATATATTTAAGACCGTCAGTAAGCATAATATGCAATAGAAATAAACTGCGACCTTTCCCAGTAAGATCAGGAGTGAAACAAGGTTGCCCACTATCACCATTACTATTCAATATAGTACTAGAAACGCTAGCCTCGGCAATAAGAGCCGAGAAAGAGATTCAAGGAATTAGAGTAGGAAATGAGGAAATCAAACTATCACTTTTTGCAGATGACATGATGGTATACTTAGAGAACCCCAAAGACTCTGCTAAAAAACTACTAGCAATAATTCAAAATTTCAGCAAAGTGGCAGGATACAAAATAAATCCACATAAATCCTCGGCATTTTTATATATCACTAACAAAATGCAACAGCAAGAGATACAAAGAGAAATTCCATTCCAAACAAATGTTGAGAGTATAAAATATTTGGGAATCCATCTACCAAAGAAAAGTCAGGAATTATATGAGAAAAATTACAAAACACTTGCCACAAAAATAAAATCAGATTTAAATAATTGGAAAGACATTCAGTGCTCTTGGATAGGCCGAGCGAATATAATAAAGATGACAATACTCCCCAAACTAATCTATTTATTTAGTGCTATACCAATCAGACTCCCAAGAAACTATTTTAATGACCTAGAAAAAATAACAACAAAATTCATATGGAAGAATAAAAGGTCAAGAATTGCAAGGGAACTAATGAAAAAAAACTCAGAGGAAGGTGGTCTAAGTGTACCTGATCTAAAGCTATATTATATAGCAGCAGTCACCAAAACCATTTGGTATTGGCTACGAAATAGACCGGTAGATCAGTGGAACAGATTAGATACAAAGGACAAAAAAGGGTACATCTATAGCAATCTAATCTTTGACAAACCCAAAGATTCCAACATTAGGGATAAAAATTCATTATTCGGAAAAAACTGTTGGGAAAACTGGAAATTAGTATGGCAGAAATTAGATATGGATCCACACTTAACACCATATACCAAGATAAGATCAAAATGGGTCCATGATTTAGGCATAAAGAGGGAGATAATAAATAGATTAGAGGAACAGAGGATAATCTACCTCTCAGACTTGTGGAGGAGGAAGGAATTTATGACCAGAGGAGAACTAGAGATCATTATTGATCACAAAATAGAAGATTTTGATTACATCAAACTAAAAAGTTTCTGTACAAATAATACTAATGCAAACAAGATTAGAAGGGAAGTAACAAATTGGGAAAATATTTTTAAAAACAAAGGTTCTGACAAAGGTCTCATTTCCAAAATATATAGAGAACTGACCCAAATTTATAAGAAACCGAACCATTCTCCAATTGATAAATGGTCAAAGGATATGAACAGACAATTCTCAGAGGAAGAAATTGAAACTATATCCACTCACATGAAAGAGTGTTCCAAATCACTACTGATCAGAGAAATGCAAATTAAGACCACTCTGAGATACCACTACACACCTGTCAGATTGGCTAAGATGACAGGAACAAATAATGACAAATGTTGGAGGGGATGTGGGGAAACTGGGACACTAATACATTGCTGGTGGAGTTGTGAAAGAATCCAGCCATTCTGGAGAGCAATCTGGAATTATGCCCAAAAAGTTATCAAACTGTGCATACCCTTTGACCCAGCAGCGCTACTACTGGGATTATATCCCAAAGAAATACTAGAGAGCGGAAAGAGACATATATGTGCCAGAATGTTTGTGGCAGCTCTTTTTGTTGTAGCTAGAAACTGGAGGATGAATGGATGTCCATCAGTTGGAGAATGGTTGGGTAAATTGTGGTATATGAAGGTTATGGAATATTATTGCTCGGTAAGAAATGACCAGCAGGAGGAATATAGAGAGGCCTGGAGAGACTTAAATCAACTGATGCTGAGTGAAATGAGCAGAACCAGAAGATCACTGTACACTTCAGCAACAATGCTGTATGAGGATGTATTCTGATGGAAGTGGAAATCTTCAACATAAAGAAGATCCAACTCACTTCCAGTTGATCAATGATGGACAGAGGTAGCTGCACCCAGAGAAGAAACACTGGGAGGGGAATGAAAATTGTTAGCACTAATATCTGTCTGCCCAGGTTACATGTACCTTCGGATTCTAATGTTTATTGTGCAACAAGAAAGTGATATTCGCACACATGTATTGTACCTAGACTATATTGTAACACATGTAAAATGTATGGTATTGCCTGTTGTCGGGGGAGGGAATAGAGGGAGGGGGGGTAAATTGGAAAAATGAATACAAGGGATAATATTATAAAATATATATATATATATAATAAAAAAAAAATAGAGTCAAAATACTATCTCACTATATTCAAATTCATATTCTTCATTCTTTTTTATCACATGCATTTTTTCTAAATTAGGAAATAGTTAATATAAATAAATGAGACAACAATTCATGTTATTTTTATATGAAATCCTTTAAGAAAGTGAGACACATTTTTATATTTTAAAAACAAATCTAAAAATTGAGATAATGAACCTATATCTAAAGAAAAAAAAAAGTAGCCTCAAATTTTTCACCTTGAACAGCTTCTTCTCCTTAGTTGAAAAGATATGGAGTCCTGAATCTTAGGTGGAATCATTACCTACATAAGGATTATGGCTTATTATAATTTGGAGAAGAACTTTTGTTATAAAATCAACAAGTATCAGAGGACAAAATATTTATAAGATATCTTGATTTTTGTTTGGGCTGTTCTTTTGTGTTCTCTAAAGTAATAATGAATATCCTGAGTAATCCCTCAGTGTAATCAAAGAACACTTTAGAATATTTTAAAGAGACTCCTTTTAATAGTCATTTTGAAGTCCTTTTGAAACTTTTACATTTTGATTTTTAAAACAAAACTAAAGTTAAGTGAGCTAGTACAGCATAACAGAAAGACCTAATTCTAGGTTCAACACTTAATTCTTTATGACTTTTCAATCTTTTTAAGGTCTTAGTTTTCTCATCAATAAAATTGCATCGGAATGCCTGATCTTTTCTATCTATAGTATTCTATGATTTTATTATCCTGATAAATTACTCTTAACTTGAAGTAGGAAGAGTTTACTTAAACATCTATCTAGTTGAAATTATACTCAAAATTTGATTTTTTTTGGGGGGAAAGTCAATCCAATTCTATTTAAAGGACCATATATTCCATTTAATGCTCATTTTACTTTTTTCTTTATGGAGTCTGGGAGAATTGGAGGTCATTTAGCAAATAGATAAAAGATGACAGGAATAGTAAAGGAGAAAGTCTTGGATATAAAGAAATCATATTGTGGATAGAGTACCAGCCCTGAATTCAGGAGGACCCGAGTTCAATTCTGGTCTCAGACACTTAACACTTCCTAGCTATGTGACCCTGGGCAAGTCACTTAATCCCAACTGCCTCAGCAAAAAGAAAAACAAAAAAAAAAAAAAAAAAAAAAAAAAGAAATCATATTGAAATCATTCCTTACATAACTATAATTTGCTATTAAAAGTATATAACTGTCATTTCTGAATCACCCCATGATACTTTCAGACAACATTTTATTATGAAAATTATAGCTATTTTTTTAAAAGATGCTATAGCTGATATAGCTGATATAATTGTTAACTATCCAAGGATCATTCAAAGTAAATCTTAATCCATAAGCCATAGATTCCAAGTGTGGCTTATCTGGTCTATGTAGCAATAAATCTAATGGAAGCAAGATAAATTATTATCATTTTCAATGTAAATTAGTAATAACTGTAAATTAGTGAGAACTTTCCAAATATTTCCAATGAGAAAACTTTTAAAAATTTCTTAAGTTAATTCAGGAATGGCTTTGTCAGTTCCTAATAGGAAACATAGGAAGGAAAACTTGACTAGAATTCAAGAGATGTAGATATTTTTATTCCTTCTATATCCATAAGACTTTGAACCAACCTGCTGACTGAATCAGCACACTGAAAGATAAACAATTTCATAATAAAGTGAATAATCTTTCATTTAAGTAATCAGAAAGAATGATGATTTGGAGCAACAGAATTGCATATGATACCGTGTTTCCCCGATAATAAGACCTATCCTGAAAATAAGACACCCACATACTCTTTAATATTCCGCTAAAATAAGCCCTCCCCCGAAAATAAGCCCTATCGAACTTACTATGAAAACGGTCATCATGGTGATCCCCTGCGCTATATGCTGCGTAGCGGTACCTTCAGTAAGCAGCGCCGCCCTCCCCTCCCGGGTGAAACGCATGTCGCGCTCCGAGCTGCATCCAATCAGAGCTGCAGCAGTGAGCGCGTCATCCTCTTCTTCCCTGGTGATTTGCTTGCTGGCGCTACTGAGAGCAGCGCCGCGGAGTAGAGCTGAGACAGGACCATCTAAAAACTCGGTAAGTTCAGTAAGCGATGGAGAATAAAATAAGCACTCAGGGGGCATGATGGAGGCTAAAAGGGGCATGATGGAGGCTAAAATGGGCATGATGGAGGATAAAAGGGGCATGATGGAGGCTAAAATGGGCATGATGGAGGATAAAAGGGGCATGATGGAGGATAAAATAAGCCCTCCCCTGAAAATAAGCCCTCTGGTGTTTTTTAGTCCCAAAAAAATAATAAGACAGTGTCTTATTATCGGGGAAACACGGTATGAGGAAGATTGACTTTGTAGACACACTGAATCTTTTTTGCTGGCTAAACTATAGCACCAAAGGAATTGGGTTCTGTTATTGACAAATATGCAGAATAGGTAAATGACTAAAAAGTATTTATTAAACACTTATATTTGTAAAACATTGTTTTAAAAATGGCAAAGTGAGAGATCTCCTTTTCTCAAATTGTTCATATTCTAATCGAGAGAAAGAACACATACAGAAAGGAATAGCTTACAGGTAGATGGTAAAACTTAGTGGTCCTTAGAATTCAGCAGTAGGGCAGATGGTAAGACTCAGTGATTTTGGCTAGTGCAACAGCAGAATAGATAGCAATGCCTTGGGGTCTGGCGGGCAAGGTGGTAGAGCAGATGGTAGAGCTCAGTTGTCCTTAGGGCACAGCATCAGGGCAGATGGTAAGACCCAGTGGTTTGGACAGCCTACAATCCATTCTGGCTAGAGTATAAAGAAAAGATAAGGTTGAATTACAAATATATTTTAGTGGCATTTTAATTGATATAACTATATACATTTCTGAAACAAAATTATTTGATTTTGCACAGGGCCTTGATAGCAAGAATATTCTTTCCTAGATCTTCAGTTTCCTAGATCTCAGCACATTGGCTGCTGAGAAAGCAGGGGTCACAATATCAGAAGAAGAAACTAAAAAGACTGTTTTTATGGGAGTTATTTCTCTAGACCCAAGTTTCTTTTTTCTTTTCTTTTTTTTTGAAATTAATGGTTTTTCTTTTTTCTTTTATTAAAGCTTTTTATTTACAAAACATATGCATGAATAATTTTTCAACATTGACCCTTGCAAAGCTTTCTGTTCTAAATTATCTCTTCCTCCTCACCCCCTCCCCTAGATGGCAGGTAGTCCGATACATGTTAAATATATTAAAATATTAAAATATATGTTAAATCCAATATAACTATACATATTTATACAGTTATCTTGCTGCACAAGAAAAATTGGATCAAGGAGGGAAAAAAAACTGAGAAAGAAAACAAAAGTGCAAGCAAATAACAACAGAGAGAGTGAGAATGCTATGTTCTGATCCACCCTCAGTTCCCATAGGCCACTCTCTGGGTATAGATGGCTCTCTTCATTACTGAATAATTGGAATTGGTTTGAATCATCTCATTGTTGAAGAGAGCCATGTACATCATAGAGTCTTCTTGTTGTCATGTATAATGAATTCCTAGTTCTGCTTATTTAACTTAGCATCAATTCATCTAAGTCTCTCCGGGCTTCTCTGAAATATTCCTGCTGATTATTTCTTACAGAACAATAATATACCATAATATTCATATACCACAACCTATTCAGCCATTCTCCAACTGATGGACATCCACTCATTTTCCAGCTTCTTGCCACTACAAAAAGGGCTTCCACTAATACTTTTGTACATGTGGGGCTCTTTCCTTCCTTTAAGATCTCTTTGGGATATAAGCCTAATAGAAACAGTGCTGTGGACTCCACTTTCTTAAACTATAGTTTTTGACAATATGGGATTTCAGAACTGAATTTTGGGGATTATAAAATTATGATTTATTGTCAGTAAATGTCTTATTTGTATACCTTTTATATATCTTTTAACTCAGAATCATAAAAATGTCTCAAATCAAAAGAGGTCACAAGTGGGAAAAAGTCAGCAATGATAGAATTGTGTTGAATGAAGAGCTGATAGCTTCTTGGGTTGTTATGGGTTCTGGGTACCAGGCAATCATCTCCACCAAGGCTTTACCTACCTTGATCATGTTGCCTTCTGTCTTCCTTTTGGTATTCTAGTTCAGCTGGCAAAAAGCTGGTCTTCTTATGGTCAAGGATCTGGGTCACTGGTAGCAGAGTTGTCTTAGATACAGCTCTCTTTTAATCCTAACATTTACATCATACACAAGAAAGAAAGGAATTCTCAGATGGAATTCTTCTTACCAAGACAGGGTTAACAAGTAAAGAACTTTTATTTTTCCTCATTGGGCTATCTATTGCCCTGCTTCAAAGCTGATGGAGAACAGAAGGGGAGAGGATCAAATACACAAGTAAAATGGTAGAAGAAGGCAAAGAAAAATCATTAGTTTTATTCTGTCCATTAGAGTCATTCAGGGTCCAGTGACTAGACAATTGTTTTTAGCAATCTCCCCTTAGTTAGTGGGAGATCTTAGCCTTTTTATGCTCTTTCCCAGCCTTAGTTTATATGATGCAACACTTATTTATTGATTAAATTTTAGGTAAAAATTAAAGTAAAAGATGGTTTCATTTGCCTTCTCAAAAGAATCAATTTGCAGTGGAAAAACCTAAGGGTTTCTGGTCATAAAATAAACAATTCCTATCAAAACCAAAAGAGCAATTAAGACTTGGGCTAATCAGCAAGAACCAAAATGATTTGAATTTAAAGGCATAGACAAATAGTTCCATTTCAATTCTAATGGGGTTTATCAAAGTCTGGCTTCCTGGAGGTATATTTCAAGAAATAATAGATGAAAACTTCATCAGATTAAAGAATAAATTGCTTCTGGTTCTTAAATAAAATGAACAATGAGGAAATAAATAAATAAACAAATGATGGGGAAGAAAAAATATCTAGCCCTCAAACTCTAGGATATCTTGTGAAGTATAAATGATCAAAATTTATATTCCTTTAAACAGAGCACCCATATATTAGGTTACAATTTTGAATGTGGACAGAAGAAAAGAAGGAAAGGAGGAAAGAAGGAGAAACGGAAGGGAAGGGAAGGGAAGGGAAGGGAAGGGAAGGGAAGGGAAGGGAAGGGAAGGGAAGGGAAGGGAAGGGAAGGGAAGGGAAGGGAAGGGAAGGGAAGGGAAGGGAAGGGAAGGGAAGGGAAGGGAAGGGAAGGGAAGGGAAGGGAAGGGAAGGGAAGGGAAGGGAAGGGAAGGGAAGGGAAGGGAAGGGAAGGGAAGGGAAGGGAAGGGAAGGGAAGGGAAGGGAAGGGAAGGGAAGGGAAGGGAAGGGAAGGGAAGGGAAGGGAAGGGAAGGGAAGGGAAGGGAAGGGAAGGGAAGGGAAGGGAAGGGAAGGGAAGGGAAGGGAAGGGAAGGGAAGGGAAGGGAAGGGAAGGGAAGGGAAGGGAAGGGAAGGGAAGGGAAGGGAAGGGAAGGGAAGGGAAGGGAAGGGAAGGGAAGGGAAGGGAAGGGAAGGGAAGGAAGGGAAGGGAAGGGAAGGGAAGGGAAGGGAAGGGAAGGGAAGGGAAGGGAAGGGAAGGGAAGGGAAGGGAAGGAAGGAAGGATAAATAACAACATCAGAGAGGAAGGAAAGGCACTGCCCAACTGGAACTAGCCAGTAGTGTTCCCAGTTGGGAAGCTACTGCTGCTCACAGGTTGTTTTTTGTCCTTTATTCTTAAAGAAGACCAATGACATCAGGTGGGTAATATCTTGATGTGTAAGTGAATTGGAGTTAAATGAGGCAGGGCATGTAAAGTCATCATTCTCACACTCTCCTCCAGAGTCATTCAGAGTCCAGACATAGGTCAACATGATGATGATTGATGATGATGATAGAGACAGAAATAGTGACACAGACAGACACAGATGGAGAGACACAGACTCACAGACAGATACTGAGGTGATTTGATATGTGGAACTATGGAGGAGGTCATGATAGAGAGCTTCAATTTGAGCTGTGTTCTTCCTGACTGATTCTGGCTTTTTATTCATTATACCATGCTATCTTGCTTCTATCACATACTGATTATGAGACCTCTGAAAAAGTCCTTAATTTCTCACTGTTCCAAGAACTGCCTAATACTAGGAATACAGAACAGGTGACATTCTCCTCTGGTAGATGGTATTTTCTCATTGGGAATTTTAAAATCAATTAAACCATAGGTCCAACCTGAAGCAAAGTAAAGTAAATAAAACAATGAAGTATTTTACTGAGAAAAAAGGGGGTAGAAGGATGCTTGAGGAAACACAAGTTCATACTTCAGTGAATGAGATAGGAAGTCAATCAAGAAAGAGTAAAAGATTTGTGTACAGCAGTGGATTGAGAATTCAGTAAACAAACTTGTACTTGATAGTCTCATTTACTTTCACTTGTGGGTAGCAGCACCAGAGCAGGAACGGAGAAGAAAACAGAAGGAGTAATCCAAATTTAGGGTGTTATAAGGGATAGAAATGCCATGAAGAGGAATATGGAAAGAAGTTAGCAACTTGAACCTCTTAAGTAGTGAGCCAAGATTCTGAAGAAAGAAAAGTGAGACCAAAATAGGAATAATGTCTTGGAAAAACAGAAAATAGAATTACTATGAATACAAGAAAAAATTGTATGTCAGAAACAATGAAAGATGGAATGATGGATGGTTATGTGTATAGAGCAATTACCATTTGTGAAGGTGGATTATTTGTGGATGATTATAAGATTAAAGCTATGAACTGTATCTTTGTGTGTCTAGGTTCGTTTGCAAGTACAAATATAAGGAGACAAAAAGCTTAGAGTGAGAATTTTAGCATAAATTTAAATCCCCAAGTATAAAATAAGAGGGAGGAGATAGAATGAGGAAAAACATTGCACCAAGTATTAAATTTAAAATAATAAGGGAAAGGGCCTGTTATTGCTTGATATATAACACCTGGGATCTGGATAAAATTATATGTGTGGATCGACTGAACCTCAAAGGAATAAAAGTTGCTGAGAAAGGGTGGTCAGGGAAGTCTGGAAATGATAGTAAATAGACAGTATACATACTTCTGGCCAGAGTTAATAGAAGTAATGAGTTAAATAGATGCAAATATTAAAGAGGCTATTTCAGGATGTAATATCTTTTGGGAAGCTTGAGGAATCAGTATTCCAAAAGTATAAGAAGTTGAATAGAACATGAGGAGAAGAGTTCTAACATGAAAAATAATTTGTTAAATTAGAAGAGAAAAACATCTAGAAGACTGGCTAATATGACAGAAAAAAAGAAAATAGTACAATTGTTCATTAAGTGATTAAGGGTAGATAAGTAAAAAATGAGACAATGAATGACCTTTTTTTTTTTAACCTAGTGAAATAAAAGGGAAAAAGAATTATCTGAAAAAAGTATTTATAACAGCTCTTTTTTGTTGTGGCAAAAAATGGAACCACATTGTTGGTGGAATTCTGAACTTGTCCAACCATTCTGTAGAACAGTTTGGAACTACACTCCAAAGGCTAAAATTTGTGCATACCCTTTGACCTATAAATACTACTATTAGATTTATACACTAAAGAGATCAAAGAAAAGGGGGTGTCTATTGGCAAATAATTGAAAATCAAGGGGATGTTCATCAATTGGGGAATGGATGAACTAATCATGGTATATGATTTTGATAGAATACAATTGTGCTATAAGAAATGATAAAGTGAATGGTTTCAGAAAAGTCTGGAAAGACTTATATGAAATAATCCAAAGTGAATTGAGCAGAACCAAGAGAACATTGTATATATTAAGACCATGATAAAAGCATTTTCAAAGGACTCATAATGAAAAAATGCTATCTACTTCCAAAGAGAGTAATTTTATGAATTCTGAGAGCAAATTGAAGTATATTTTTTAAAACTTTCTTTTTCTTTTCTTTTTTTTGTGCATTTTCTTTTACAAAAAGTTATGGAAAAGTTTACAAAACTTCACATGTATAACTAATATCTTATTGCTTGAAATATCATGCTTAATTTCACTGGATATGTGATCTTTGGTGTAGTCCTAGTTCCCCTGCTTGCCAGAATATAATGTTTCATGTCCTCTGATCCTTTCATATCATCAAGTCCTGTGTAATCCTGATTTTGACTCCTGAACATTTGATTTTTTTTCTGGTTACATGTATTTTTTTTTGATGTTGTTCTTAATCTGATAATTCTGACATTCAGCTATTTTGTTCCTTGAAGGTTTTATTTTTGGATATCTTTCCTGAGGTAATTGATGCCTTTTTTGCCCTCTTGGTTCCAGGATATCAGGGCAGTTTTCCTTAAACATTTCTTGGAATTTGCTATCAAGGTCCCTTTTTTTATTATTGTGACTTTGAGCTAAATCTAGCTTCCAGGTTGATTATAAAATGAGGTTTGTTTTTTTTTGTTGTTGTTTTTTTTTTTTGGTTTTTTTTTTTTTAACATTTTCTTCCATTCCCCCCTAATCTTTTGAATTTGCATAATTGATTTTTGAGATCTCATATCACACTTTGACATCACATCACACTTTCCTTCTCCTCCCCCTTTGTCTTCCTGTATGTCTCTCTATTTCCATGTCTCTGGATGTGGCTCTTTTCAACAAAGAGATGATTCAGGCCAGTTCAAATAATCTTTTGATGAAGGAAGCCATTTACACCCAAAGGACTGTGGGAACTGAATGTGGCCTCACAACATAGCATTTTCACTCTTTTTGTTGTAGTTTGCCTGAATTTTATTTTCTTTCTCATTATTTTCCTTTTTGATGTGATATTTCTTGTGCAGCAAGATAATTGTATAAATATGTATACATATATTGTATTTACCACATATTTTATCATGTTTAACATACATTGAGTTACTTGTCATCTAGAGGAAGGGATGGGAGGAAGGGAAATTGGAACACAGGGTTTTGCAAGAGTCGATGTTGAAAAATTATCCATACATATGTTTTGAAAATAAAAAACTTTTAAAATTTTAAAAAAGAATCTAAAGATGAGGGGAACAAAGAATATCTCTGCTACTTTCTAGATTGTAATATTCATTCTCTGACTTTTATTTGTGTTTCCTAAAAGTTTTTTTCCCATTTTCTAGCAACATTCAGAGGCCAACATTCACATACATGCACAAAAGCCTTTGATGGAATTTCTCCTAATTTTTTTCTGTTTATGGTATTACTCTTTAAGGATGATTGTAGTAAAGTTAAACATTCAAGCCAGGAAAATGAAGGTTATGTGCTATGAAGAGATAATCAACACAATGGAAATTGGGTACAGACTCTAAGTTTTATAATTTAATATCAGCAGCTCCAACTGGAAAGCAGTCAATAGTAAATTATAAAATTACATTGTAAACTAATTCAAAATGATACCTTTAATTTGCTTAATGTTTTCTGTAACTGACCACTTATTTGCAAAACTAGCAAGATTTACTTACTTCTGACATATTTATTTCAAAAATCAGTTTCAGCTAAGGTATATTGATATTTATATTACTAATATATTACTAAGAACACAATTTAAAGGATTATAAAACCTGAAGTGTCAGCAGTCTCAAATAGTATAAGAATTTTTGACTTCAAGTCATACAATCATTCTTTTTTCATATGCGAGTTCATCTGAATGATCTATTGCCCTATTCTAGAGAGCTGATATTGAGAAATAAAAAAAATAATGAATGATTTTAAAAACAAATGATTTTTAATTTTTATTTTAAGAGAACAAAATAACAGTGAGAATAATAGAATTATCAAATTGTGTCATATAACTATGAAAAAAGATTAATTTTTAATGTTTTATTTTTTCCACTAAATTTGCATTGATTGGAACACTGTAAATATCATATACTTCCAGTAGAACAATAAAATCATTCAATGCCATCATATCTGAATCAGCTAAGAATGGTATTAATACCAAATATATACTTCATATTTTTATCTTCAAGTCAGTGTTACAAGTACTAATAAACATAAGAATCCATTTGCTACCATTTTGCTAATCCATTTCAATCTTTGAAAAGACCACACCTGTCTCCTTTGCGACTTCTGTTATGTATATGTTAATTTTTTTATTTTTTAAAGATATGAACTTTACCAGAAAAGATAATGATAAATATTGGAGTAGATGTGGGAAACCTGAAAAAACTAATATACTGTTGGTGGAGTTGTGAATTGACTCAACCATTCTGGAAGACAATTTGGAACTATGTCCAAAGGAATGTCAAACTATTCATATGCTTTGATCCAGCAATATTTCTATTGGGCTTATATTCCAAAAATATCATAAAGAAAGGGAAATGTGAAAAAAAATTTAGAAGCTCTTTTTGTAGTGGCAAGGATACCCATTGATTGAGGAATGGCTGAAAAGGTTATGGGATATGAATATTTTGAATATATATATATATATATATATATATATATATATATATATATATATATATATATATATATACATATATATGTGTGTGTGTGAATATTTTGGAATATATATATATATATATATATATATATATATATATATATATATATATATATATGAATAATCAACAGGATGATTTCAGAAAATCCTGATAAGACTTATATGAAGTGATGTTAAGTGAATGAGTAGAACCAAAAGAACATTACACACAGAAACAAGATTATGTGATGATCAACTCTGATGGACACAGCTCTTTTCAACAACAGGGTGATTCAGACAAATTCCAAAAAAAAACTTATGATGCAGAAAACCATCCGTATCTAGAGAGAAGGTTGTGGGAACAAAATGTGGGTCACAACATAATATTTTCATCTTTTTTGTTGTTTGCTTGCTTTTTTCTTTCTTGTGCAGCATGATAAATGCGAAAATATGTATAGAGGAATTGCATATGTTTAACATATAGCGGATTTCTTGCTGTCTAGAGGATGAGAGTGGGGAGAAGGGAGAAAGAAAATTTTGGAACACAGATTTGGCAAAGGTGAATGTAGAAAACTATCTTTGCATGTATTTTGAGAATAAAAAAGCCATGATTAAAATATTATTTTATTTCAGAGTTTTTAAAGATTATGTATAATTTTAAAAGTTGTGTTCCATTAATTATTTCAGTCACTTAAAACTAATTACCTTTGCTAGATAAGATTACTTTTGTTTTACATCAATCAGAACATACTCTAAACAGGGCCTGTGTACCTCTAAGAATCCATCAAAAGACAGAAATTGGTCATGTTCTAAAAATTTGTCTAAAAAGTAAATGCTATCTCAAAATCAGATACAGATTCCGAGTGTCTGGAAGAGGAAGAGTTATATATAAGTAATTGTGACATCCAATACATCTGCGAATAGTAAAAGTAGGACTCAGCCATGGCAGAAGATAACTGTGGAGAGTCATCAGTTCCAGTTAGTTGGTTGCTGTCCTTTCTTCCCAAAGAAAACCAGAATGAAATTGCTTTATTAGAATCATTTTACAAACTGTCTGACTGTGGCTGAGCTCAGAATGTTCTGCCATAGGTTAGGCAAAAATAGTCCATCTTTCCAATGGATTCCCTAAACTTGCACATCTTACATTTCCTTTGAGCTACTTCAATTTTGCTTTGCTCATAGAGCAGAACATCTTAAATGCGGGCACCCTGTGGCAGGTAATCCTGTCCCAGAATCTCCTATGTCATGCAATCAATTCCTAAGTTCTTCATAGAGACCTTGAAAGTATCCACCTTCTGAGCAACATGTGAGCATTTGCCATGTATAAATTCTCTGTAAAATAGTCTTTTAAGCAAACATACTTTTGCCATTTGAACAATATGGCCAGCCCATCAGAATTGGACTCTCTGTAGTAGAGTTTGAATGCTTGGCAGTTCAGCTCAAGAGAGATCTCAGTGTCTGGTACCTTATCTTTATAGGTAATCTTCAGAGTCTTTCTAAGACAATTCAAATGGAAGCAATTCACTTTCCTGGTTTGGTGCTGGTAAACTGTCCAGATTTGATAGGAACTCAAAATGGGGTCAGCACAAAGTTCTATAGATGTTTAGTATGGTACTCTAAAATCTCTTCTTTCCCATACTTTCCTTCAGAGCCTCCCCACTTTGAACTAGCTTTGACAATGTTGTGTCAACCTCATCTCTAGTGTGTGTGTCCCCAGAAAATATGCAGAAGGTAAGCGAATTTATCTACAATCTTCAAAGCTTCATCATTTATTATAATGAATAGTTTCACATTTGGATGGTGTGATGCTAGCTAGTGGAACACCTGTGCTTTCTTGGTGTTAATTGTTTGGTCAAAATTAGCATAAGCAGCAAAAAATTTGAACCATACTTTGTTACATCTCTACTTCAGAAGCTGAATTGAGTGCACAATCATCCACAGACAAACAAAAAAGCATACGCTCAATCTCCCTACATTTCATCTTGGTCTGTAACTTTTAAGTTAAATCATTTATCAACAGTGGGTAACTGAGCTTGATACCATGATCATCCTCACTTAAGGTGTCTGACTCCCTTGCTAAAAACGTCATGCTAAAAATCAAGAGAACAGGAACACAGCCGTGTTTCATTTCATTGGTGAGTGGGAAAGTGTGAGGGAATTGTGCATTATCCAGAATACAGTCAGGGCTGCTGTAATGAAATTGAAGTATAATGCTGATGAACTTCTCCAGGTAAACAGATTTTGACATAATTTTTCATAAGTCTTCTTGAGTGACAATAGTAAAGGGCTTGGTCAGATAAATAAATATTGTGTACTGCCCTTCGTTAAGCTTTTGGAATTTCCCCTGGAGTTCTTGGGCAGCAAACACGATATAAATCATTCCTCAGCCTTTTCTGAAGCACACCTGCTTGGTGAAGGATCTGCCTATTAAAGTGGACTCTGACAATAAACTTGCCAGGAAAAATACACATATCCCTCTCTCTGATTGTCACAGGACAATCTTTCCTTAGCTTTTATAGAAATGGAAAAGGGAAGCATCCCTGAACTCTGGGGGGATAACCTCCTCTTCTCAGATAACTCAGAAGACTTCAGTCACTTTTGTATGAGCAATATATCCAAACTGCACTTTATAATCCCACCTGAAATGGAAGCACCAGATGCTTTAACATTCAAAGCCTTTTCATCAGTTAGAATTTTGGCTACAAAGCCAATTTTTGGTAAAAGGCTAATGGCTTCAACATTGGCTGATGATAGTTTGCTGAGAATGCTGTGGACTGTTCAGCCAGTTTCTCCAGGATTATACCTTTATCAATAACCATTGGAAGTACATCAGTACTGAGTAGCTGAGATATACCCTTTGTTTTTGCCTGTTACATAGTCTTCAGGAAATCATAAAAAACGCTTTAGTTTGTTACTATCAGCATAAAAGAGAATTTCAACAGCCTTCTTATCGGATTAAGAATTCTGCATCTCTTTTAGCATCACTCATATTTAGCTTTTGATGGAATTAAATGTTGCCTTATTAGAGAACTATTCTGATAGCATATTCTGAATCTCCCTTTATTTTCTTTCTTTTTTTTTTTCTTTTTGCTAAGGCAATTGGAGTTAAATGACTTGCACTAATCATGTGAGTATAAAGTGTCTGAGGCCACATTTGAACTCAGGTCCTACTGACAACAGGGCAAGTGTTCTATTCACCTTGCCATCTAGTTCCCCTTTCCCCTTATTTTTGTCAAACCCGTTTTAAATGACTCAGATAAGTAAATGCAATGCTGTACAAAAATCTCTGTACACTATCCATTGATTTTTTGTTTTCCTAACTAGGGGTTAAGGAAAATCATGGCTGAACTTTTCTTTTTTTATTAAAGCATTTTATTTTCAAAACATATACATGGATAATTTTTTTTAACATTAACGCTTGCAAAACATTGTGTTCCATATTTCCCACCTTCCTCCTACTCTTTTCCCTAGATAGCAAGTAGTCCAATTAAACATGTTAAAATATATATGTTAAATCCAATAGATATATACATATTTATACAATTATCGTGCTGCATAAAAAAATCAGATTAAAAAGGGTAAAAATTAGAAAGAAAACAAAATGCAAACAAACACCAACAGAAAGAGTGAAATGCTATGTTATGATCCACATTCAGTTCCCACAATCTTCTTTTTGAGTGTAGATGGCTCTCTCCATCACAAGATCTCTTTTATAGTTTTAAAATGTTGACTTCTTCACTTCAAATAATTTTTCCTTAATATTATAAGTGCAGATGATTGTGAATTTCAAATATGTTTTAATGAGATATTTTAGTGTTTTGTAAATAAAGTCTACAGATAAGTCAGACAGTCTAAAATTAACTATCATCTAAATGAGTCTGATTTTCAAATAAATATTGCATTTTATTACTCTTTATAGTGATGACTTATCAATGTTCAAAATTTTCACTTCATAAAAATGAGATTCATCTATTATACTCGCACCATTTCTCTATTCTTTATAAAATTTATTTTAAAATTTTAATAATAGCTTTTTATTTTCAAAATACATACAAAGCAAAAATGTTTGTGGTAACCCTTATTAGTGGCTAGAAACTTGAATTTGAATAATGCCAATCAATTGGAGAATGGCTGAATAAATTGTGGTATATAAATGTTATGGAATATTATTGTTCTGCAAGAAATGACCGGCAGGATGATTTCAGAAAGGCCTGGAGAGATTTACATGAGCTGATGATGAGTGAAATGAACAGAACCAGGGGATCATTATGCACTTCAATGATGATCAATTCTGATGGACATGGCACTCTACAACAATGAGATGAACCAAATCAGTTCCATTTGTTAAATATTGAAGTGAACCAGCTACTCCCAGTGAAAGAACTATGGGGAATAAGTGTGCACCACAACTTAGCATTTCCATTCCTTCTGTTTTAGTCCACTTGCATTTTTGTTTTCCTTCTCAGGTTATCTTTACCTTATTTCTAAATCTGATTTTTCTTACACAGAAATATAACTATAAATATGTATAGTTATATTGCATTTAGCATATACTCTAACATATTTTTACATATATTGGTCTACCTGCCATTTAGGGGAAGGAATGGGGGAAAGGAGGGGAAAAGTTGGAACAGAAGGTTTTGCAAGGGTCAATGCAGAAAAATTACCCATGTATATGTCTTGTAAATAAAAAGCTATAATAAAAAATGTAAAAAAATGCAAGCAAAAAATAGTTTTCAACACTCACCCCTACAAAGCATTGTGTTTCCACATTGTTTTCGTTCCCTTTACCCCACTCTGCTCTCCCAGATAGCAAATAATACAACATAAGTTTTATGTACAATTTTCTATACATATTTCCACATTTGTCATGCAGCACAAGAAAAATCAGATCAAAAAAGGAAAAAATGAGAAAAAAATCAAGCAAATAACAATAAACAGGTGAAAATACTATGTTGTGATCCACATTCAGTCCCCATAGTTCTTTTTCTGGATGCAGATGGCTCTCTTCATCAGAAGTCTATTGGAATTAGCCTGAATTACCTCATAGTTGAAAAGAGCCAAGTTTGTCACAGTTGATCATCTCATAATCATAGTGCTTTGTACAATGTCCTATTGATTTTACTCACTTCACTAAGCATCAGTTCATGTAAGTCTCTCCAGGCCTTTCTGAAATCACCCTGCTGATTGTTTCTTATAGAACAATAATATTCCATCACATTTATATATCATAACTTATTCAGCCATTCCCCAACTGAAGGGCATCCACTCATCAATTGATGAGCATCAGCTCAATTTCTAGTTCTTTGACACTAAAAAAGGACTGCTACAAATATTTTTGCACATATATGTTTCCTTTTTAATAATCTGTTTGGGATAAGACTCATTAGAAACATTGCTGAATCAAAGGGAATGTGTCTTTGACAACCCTTTGGGTACAGTTTTGAATTGCTCTCCAGAATATTTGGATCAATTCACAACTCTATCAATATCAGTATTACTTTTTCCAGTTTTCCCAAATCTTCTCTAGTATTTGTCATTTTCTTTTCCTGTCATCTTAGCCAATCTGAGTGGTACCTCAAAGTTATCTTAATTTGCATTTCTCTAATCAATAGTAATTTAGAGCATTTCTTCTTATGGATAGAAATAACTTTAATATCTTCCTCTGAAAATTTTCTGTGCATATTCTTTGACCATTTGTCAATTGGAGAAAAACTTGTATTCTTTTAGATTTGAGCCAATTCTCTATAAATTTTATAAATGAGGCCTTTATCAGAAACAGTTTGTAAAATTTTCCCCCAGCTTTCTACTTCCCTTCTAACCTTTGCTGCATTTGTTTATTTTGTGCAAAATCTTGTTTAATTAAATGTAATAAAATTATCCAAAATCATATTCTGTAGTTCTTCTTTAGCCATAAATTCCTTTTTTTCTCCAGAGATCTGACAGATAAACTCTCCTTTGATTTTCTGTTTTGCTTGTTTCATTTTGACCTTATCTTGCTATAGGGTATTAGATGTTTGTAAAAGTCTAGTTCTGCCATACCATTTTTCAGTTTTCTCAGTAATTTTTGTTTAATAATGAGTTCTTATCCCAAAAGTTTATCTTACAGTTTATCAAACACTAGATTACTATATTAATTGACTATTGTATCTTGTAAACCTAATCAATTCCATCGATCCACAACTATTTCTTAGCTAGAAATAAATGTTTTTGATGACTGCCACTTTAAAATATAGTTTTAGGTGTGGTACAGCAAAATCACCTTCCTTTGCATTTTTTTTTCATTTATTCATGTGAAATTCTTTATCTTCTGTTCTTGTTTTTTTTTTTAATATGAATTCGTGGTGATCTTGTCACATATTTTCCCTGCCTCTATTGAGATAACTATATTATTTCTGCTTGTTTTGTTGTTGATATGGTTAATTAATGGAATGATTTTCCTTATTTTAGACCAGCAGTACATTCCTGGTATAAATCCCACTTGGTCATAGGCTATCTTGATTATAAAGTATCATTCTGGTGACAAATTGCTGTAATCTCTTTGATAATATTTTATTTAAATGTTTTGCATCAATGTTCATTAGGTAAATTGCTCTATATTTTTCTTTCTTTGTTTTGTCTTTCCTGGTTTAGGTATCAGCACCATAATTGACTTATAAAAGGAATCTGAAAGGACTCCTTCCTTTATTTTCCCAAATTATTTATAGAGAATTGGAATTAATTATTCTTTAAATGCTTGGTAGAATTCCCTAGTAAATCATTCTGACCTAGGAGATTTTTTCTTAGGTAGTTTATTTTTTTTTTATTGTAGATTTTTATTTTCTAAACATATGCAAGGACAACTACTCTATTTCTTAGTCAGTACCAAATGGTTTTGATGATTGCTGCTTTATAATATAGTTTTAGGTCAGGTGTAGCTAAGCTTTCAGATGAACTTTATTATTTTTCTAGATCTATAAAATAATTTCTTGGTGTTTTATTGGTAGTTTATTAATAGCTTGTTCAATATTTTTCTAAAATATGACTATTTAAGTATTGTATTTGCTTACCTGTTTATCTGGGTAATCTATGTTTTTGTAATTATTCTCCTGTTTCACTTAGATTATCAGATTTATTGAGATTAAGTTGAACAAAATGTCTCCTACATGATCATGGAGACATTTCTTTTTTTGGTGGTGAGTTCACCCTTTTCATTTTTGATACTGGTAATTTGATTTGCTTCTTTCCTTTTTCTAATAAAATTAACCAACAGTTTATTCGTTTATTTCTTTATTTGTTTTTTCATGAAACAAACTCTTAGTTTTTTTTTCCTAGTTCATTAGTTTTCTTACTTTCAATTTGATTGATTTCTCCTTTGATTTTTCAGAATTTCCAATTTGGTGTTTAAATGGGGGGGTTTTAATTTTTTTTTTTTTTACCTTTTTTAGTTGCATGCCCAATTAATTGATCTTCTCTTACTTTATTTTATTCATGTAAGCATTTGTTGATGTAAAATTTCCCCTAAAATTGCTTTGGCTGCATCTTTAAGTTTTAGTATGTTGTCTCAGGAGATTTTATTGGGTTATTCGCTTCCATTTATCAAATTCTAAATTTTAGTAAATTATTTTCTTCAGTTAACTTTTTTACTCCTTTTACATTTGGCCTATTTTACTTTTAAAGGAGTTGTTTGGTTTGGTGAATTTTTTTTCCATTTTGCCAATTCTGTTTTTAAGGAATTGTTTTCTTTTCCCATTTTGCCAAATTTATTTTTTGAGAACATGTCTTCAGTATATTTTTTTCCATTTCACCAAATTCATTTTTAATTCTTCAGTAAATTTCTGTGCTTTCTTTTCTAAGCTCTTGACTTTCTCCACCCAAATTTCATAATTCTGAATTCAGCTTTCATTTCTTTTCTTCATTTCCTTTTTCTCTTTCTGTTAATTAAGATCCCATTTGAACTCTCTCAGGAGACATTTTTGGTTTTGAGACCAATTCATATGAGGCTTCAACCAAAAGCATTTTTGTCTTTGCTGTTCTTTTCTGAGGTTTTGTTCTTATCTTCCCTGTCTCCATAGTAGCTTTCTATGGCCAGAGCTTTTTTGATTTTTTGCTCATTTTTAAAAGATGAGCTCTGCTCCTCAGTTACAAAAGAGATTGCAGGGGAACAGGTGCCTCTCATTGACTTCCGTGGGGCTGGTGCAGCTGCAGCTTTCCCAGTGCATTGGATGTCCTGAACAAGTTCAGCCTGTTATGCTGGGGCTTAGGAGCTCACACTTTGACTTCTAGTGTTGAAAATAGTAAATAAATGTTTAATATTAAACATTTTTCCCTGCTAAATAATTTAAATACAAATGATATTAAATATTTAATTGTTATTTGTTTTACAAACTCAAGTAATAGAATCATAAAATTTGGGAATTATATAAGAATTCCGGAGCCATTTTAACTATTGTTCATTTTTAATTTTTGAAGAGGATTAATGATATTGTAATGGTGAGGTCAGAGTTCAGTGTGTACAGTTGTGGCTGACCAGTTCAATACAAGTTTGGAAGGTTCTACCTCAGTTTGTCTACTGATAGAAGAAATCACAACTATAATATATTTAACAAATGGTCATCTAGTCTCTATTTGAAAAATTTCTAAGAGGGGACCTCAACATTGTATAGGCAACCTATTCTATTTTAGCACAGCTATAAATATAAAGAAATATTTTTTCTACATTAAGCTTGAATTTGCTGTTTGCAACTTCTATCTATTGTGTCAAATTCTGTCCAATGGGGTCATATAGAGCAAGACTTTTCTCTCCACTGACAATTAATATAATATGCTCCTGGGCATATGATTCTCTTCTTCATTCTAGACATACCAAGTTCCTTCAACACATCTTCATATAACTTGGACACCAATACTTTTCAAAATCCCTTTTGCCTTCTCAGGAACCTCTCCACAGTATGATAATCTTTTTCTTATTTCTGGAAATTATGTCTGTTTAAATGAAAATCAGACTATGATTAACTTTTTGTTGTGCCCCATTACATTAAAAATTCATATTGAACTTACATTTCACTAAAAACCTCATATTTTTAGCTGAATAGATTTTTAAACATGCATCTTGCACTTTTTAAGTTAAATATTTATATCAATTATGAAACTTTACATTATGCCAATCAAATTTTATCTTACTAGATTTAGTCTACTACACTATCCTATTAAAATGCACTCAGATACTTTTGCCTAGTATGTAGCTATGGAAGATTTAAAGATTTAAGTCATTTCCAGATTTGATGGTCAATTTGATAGAATTCTTTGTGGACATGTCACTGATATAAATGTTAAACTGCACAGAGCCAAGCATTTGTTCTTGGGTTACTCTGTTGGATACAAATTGTCATTTTGACATTAAACAACTGACAATTACTTTTTGAGTTCAGCCATCCAAGTACTAAAACTATTTAATTGTATTATAGTTTATATGTTATAATCCAGTCATAATTATCTTGAGAATAATATGATATAATTTATCAAAAAATTGTGAAAATATTGTGTATTTATTATTTTTTTCAAAACAGGAAAAGAGTTAATTTTGACATAAATTATTGTTGATGAAACCATGCAAACTCTTTGTAATCACTACTTCCTTTTTATATGTTTCATGAACCTCTCTTTAATGATGCATTCTGGAATTTTCCAAGGAATTTGAGTTCATTGTTTTTCAATATAAAGATTTGATCTATTTCTTTCTCTCTCCCTCCCTCCCTCCCTCTCTCTCTCTCTCTCTCTCTCTCTCTCTCTCTCTCTCTCTCTCTCTTTGGTGAATAGGATGCCATTTGAATTTCTCAAGTACCTCTCCCATTATCTACAATTTTAGAAATATCACTAATAGAGAATCAGCTATCACATCTACCAGTTCTTTCAGAACTCAAAAATGTGTTTTATCTGAGCAAAGATATTTGGATTAATCTGTCAAAAAATTGACTTAAATTCATCAAAGTAATTAGAATCTCTTTTAATCTAGTGTTATTTATTTTGCAACAAGCTGTTAGTAATTTTTCTCCTTGATCGGGTAGATATTAAACTTTATTGTTGCTGTCATTTTTCAATCATGTTTCACTCTTCACGACTATTTCCTTCTTTAATTCATTTTATTGATGAGGAAACTGAGGGGCAGCTAGGTAGCACAGTGGATAGAGCACCAGCCCTGAGGTCAAATCTGACTTTAAATCTGGTCTCAGACACTTAACACTTCCTAGCTGTGTGAGTCTGAGCAAGTATCCCAATAAAAAAATAAAAAAAAAAAAAGGAAAAAAAAAGATGAATGAGGAAACTGAAATAAGGAGGGTTATGGCTTGTCCAGGGCCACACAGCTAATAGTTTCTGCGACTAGATTTGAATTTTATAAAATGAATCATCCTGACTACAGTTCTGGCACTCTATCTACTGTAGAACCCATAGTATGAATGGTCCCAGTTGCTGCTCCTTTATTTATTTATTTGATTGTTTGGGTGTTTGTTTATTTATTTATTCAGTCATCTAGGTATCCCAAATATACTACTTCTTAAAAATAAATAATAAAGAAAAACAAAACAAATAAGAAGTGAACAGTTCTGATTCTGCTTTCAATTATTGCCATTCTGACAAAACTAAGAAGAGATTCCTACCCCTTCTTTGTTCTTCTCTTTTCCTATCAGTATATCTTTAAAAATATCATTATCTGATATTCGTTGCCACCACAAGTTAATCTTATTTTTAGCTTTAGCACTCAGACACTATTGATAGCAGTATTTTGGTGTATTTTTGGAGAGAATAAAAAAAAAATCCAAAAGACTACTATTTTTAAAAATTTCTGGACATTGGGAAATCTAAATTATTTTTAATTATATTAACCCAAAGCAGTTGATGTCTTCTGGTGATGTCATTGTACCTTTTCTTGCCAAGCTAGCTTTATTCTAGAATCAAGAGGCATGCAGTCTGTGTCCAGTGACACAGAACATACAGATAATACATGGAGTTTCTGCCAGACATCATTCACAGCTTCTCTCTTTTTGATTGGCATTTTTCATATTTTTTTCCTGCAGTCAATTTCATTGTGTACCTTTTTTTTTTCCCTCCCTGAGGCTGGGGTTAAGTGACTTGCCCAGGGTCACACAGCTAGTTAGTGTTAAGTGTCTGAGACCAGATTTGAACTTGGGCCCTCCTGAATTCAAGGCTGGTGCTCTATCCACTGTGCCACCTAGCTGCCCCAGTCATTTTCATTGTAACAATAATGCAACATACAGTGTTTCCCTCAATTTCCAGCTCTTGGTTTCAGCTGCAGTAACCATAATATGAGAGGTCCCTTTTATTTATTTAGTCATTCATTCATTCATTTCTTTTTTTGTAAATGTTATTTTCCCAATTACAAGTAAGGTTAGTTTTCCAACTATCATTTTTATAAACTTTTGAGGTTCAATTTTTCCTTTCTTTAATCCCCCCTCTCCAAGATGGTAAGTAATCTAATATAGATTATACAAGAATAATCATGTAAACATATTTGCACATTAGTCATGCTATGAAAGAAGAATCAGGACAACAGTGAAAAGGCAAAAATAAAAAAAAAGTGAAAAATATATCTTGATCTGGAGTCATACTACACAGTTTTTTTTCTCTGAATTTGGATAGCATTTTTCATTATGAGTCTTTTGGAATTCTTTTGGATTATTGTATGCTGAGAAGAGCTAAGTCTATCAAAGTTGATCATCACACAATGTTGCTGTTAATACATATAATATTCTCCTGCTTCTACTCATTTCATTTAGCACCAGTTCATTGAAGCCTTTATAGCTTTTTCTTAAATTCACCTGCTCATCATTTCTTATAACACAATAGCATTCCATTACACTCCTATACCACAATTTGTTTACCCATTCCCCAATTAGTAGACATCACCTCAATTTCTGATTCTTTGCAACCACAAAAGGGGCTGCTATAAATATTTTTGCACCTGTAGTACAAAATCTTTTTTTAAATATCTTTGGAATACCTTCTGCTCCTTTAGGTTAAAAACTTTTTAAAAGACAGTAAGTTTCTAACACACCCAGTTATCCAATTCATTAAACTAAGAAAGAAATGAAACTTTCTCCCACCAGGAAATCTTTCTGTTTTATTTGAACATTATCTAAAATAGCAGTTTACTCTACAGAAAATTTTTCATCTTTAGCCAAGACTGTCAGAATAGTCAGTCATTCAGTCTCAGAAGTACTCCCAAGCTTTAAATCTGTATATTCACAGGGATTTTCCTGTCTCCAGATGATCTCTCTCTGAGACTTTACTCTCATTTAGGATTACAAAATCCCTGATCATGATAGTATAGGAGATTCAGACAAAGAATAGCAGAGCCACCCAAATATAACATTTAATAAAAGAATAGTGTCTTGGTCAATTTCAGATATAGAATCATGCAACAACTTTGGGATTCTAGTTGAAGGCCCAGAGCCCTTAAGGGGTAATAATATTACACAAAGAGTAAGTTTGCATCAATAGAAAATTGCCCTGCTATCCAAAGGGAAAGATAGTAGTGTATCTGAGAATAGTGAAACTAGATACATTTCCTAAATTATCTAATAAGGTATAGAAAATGAAGCGGAGGGATATAGGGAAATTTTCTCTGTTCTAGTGTAGCAAGAAATTGGAGAGGAGGAAATGTCCAGACGCTAAGATTTTTGTCTTTGGCATAATTTAGGTATGATAGGATAGGTTAAGCCTGCAATACTTGTTTTCATCAGTTCACAATTACTACTTCCTAATTCTTTAACCATTCTCAGGTGAAATCCACATTAGGGATAGCTTCACAACAAACTACAAAAGTCCCAATGTCTCCTTTTTGTTAATTGTAAAACTCCTCTGGCCTCCTTTCCTAAGAATCAGATCAAATGCTAAGTTCAGTAGGCAAGGTCATAATTTTCAAACTACCTAGATTTATTTACCTTAATGTATATGAGGCTGGTTAACAAACCTGACAAGTACAAAAATAAATTTTGTTTCATAATATACATATTTATTTCATTGGACAGTAGGAAGAACATTGGTCATGGATTCAAAATCTCTAAGTTCAAGTTCCATTCATTTATTAGCTATGTGATCCACTTTGTTCTAGTGAGACTGATTAACTTTTCTACTTTTTTCCCCCTTCCTAATGATATTTTACCTATCATAGTATTTTCATCAAACTAGTTATTATTCAGTCCAACACCCCAAATTCCTTTTTCTATTTCAAGTTAAGTTTAATTAAATTCTTTCTGCCGCTACACAATTATCTGCTACTCCACTTTCACAATTTAGAAATTCTGTTTTTTTGTTTTCCTGTGTGTTTAGTGAGACCATCTAAGTGACATTAGCAAG
Organism: Sminthopsis crassicaudata; assembly: GCF_048593235.1. NCBI lineage: Eukaryota > Metazoa > Chordata > Mammalia > Dasyuromorphia > Dasyuridae > Sminthopsis > Sminthopsis crassicaudata. The sequence continues at coordinate 550,491,518 of NC_133617.1, read as the reverse complement.
TAAATACCTTCAGTTGAGAAAAATGTCTAAGGAAGGAAATAAGATCATTAATTTAAATATTTAACCAAACGGGGATAGTCTACCTTTTTAATGATGCATCCATGAACTTGTCTCATGGGAAAGATTTATTGGAAGTTCAGTCATAGATTAAAATACTAAGCTATTTACAACATGGTTGTAAGTCAATGCCAAACAGCTGTTCAGTTTATTTACTTCACATGGAGATTCTTTGCTTCATAGATCTATGAATCAAACTAAGGTTGATTTAGAATTGGAATTTTGTCAAGTTATATACTTTAATTTGCATATTATCATTTAAAGAGATTCTTGCCTTTTCTCCCCATTTAAAAAAATCAATCATATATAAATGCTATAAAAAATCTAGGCTCACTAAATGTGATATTCTTAGTAAAACATGTCATTATCAGAATTGTTAAGTGATATAAATCAATTTGAAAAATGACTGAATGAAAAGAAATGGAGAAAAAATTTACTATTCCTGGGAAGAAGTGAAATTACCTAAATAAATTTCATGAATCTGCTTGAAGGGATGATCACAAAACAAAACAAACAGGAAAAACAAATTTTTGTTTTGAAGAATAATTATGTTTGAGTGTGTGGGGAAAACATCTAAAGGTTATAGTGGATCATATGGAAATAATATGTAGCATTTTAATCATATATATCTAATTAGCAATATTTGCAATATTGTTAATATCTAATTACCAATATTTATATTTATGTATATATGTTATATAGTATATATGTAACTAGAGAGATACATATGTGTACATGTACAGAATGAAAAAATAAAATAATTACATGCATTTGTATTCATACTATTTGAATTTAAAATGAGAAAAACATGGCAATTAGCTTTATCCAAATGTAATCATTTTAGGGAGCAGCTAGTGGTAAGGTGGCTAGAAGACTAGGCTGAGAGTTAGGAAGACATGAGTTCAAATCTATCCACAATCACTTACTGACCTTAGATAAATCACTTAGTTCTCTTTCAATTTTGTCAACTGTAAAATGAGTAGGAGAAGAAAAAAATGGCAAATAATTTCAGTATTTCTACCAAGAAAATCCCAAATGGACTAATAAAGTGTCAAACTTGATTGAAACAAGTAAACGATAATGAATAGTTTATGGGATTCATTATTGACACTAATAAGATCTTCTATATTGTGCAATATATAAAAGGTTCGAGGCATAGTTTCATGGTAATTAATCATTTTATTAATTATTGCTGGCAAATAATTAATAAAAGGTATCAGTAACACTCTCAAATGACAAAGATCCTTCAGGAAACCCACTCAATTCTTATAAGCCCTAGAAGAATAGGTGTTTCTGAGGCTGGCAAACTATTCTGATGGGTTAACAATTAATGAGAAGAATGAATATTATAATGAGAAGTGGTTTATTCTAATGAGGAACTAGGAAACATGAATCTGATCACTCAGTCTTGGACAATGAGATACATTTTATCCGGACTACTCCTAAGTAGGACAATCTAGACAAAAGGCGGTCTACCCTCATCCAATCCAGAGTAGAACATAATTTACCAAAATTCATTTTAGATTAAATTCTTTGTAAGGTTTTCTAAGATCAGTTGTATCTCCCATTCAAGATTAAAGTCATGCAGGGGTGGAAGGGACTTGGGTAATTAGATCTATCAAAAATGTCATAGAGAGACTGAACAACCTACAGATTTCTGGAAAAATATTCTGATTCTAATGAAATAAGTAATCATTAATATGAGAGAAATAATCCTCCCTCTGTTCCTCCCCTCTCTATCTTTCTCTTTATTTGTAAATTAGGAAAATCCTTCAATCAATATAGATTTGCACTTCTTCTTTATTAGTCTTAGGGTGATGCCTAGGGTACATTCACAAAATAGTGTATGTGTTAGAATAAGGTTGTAAACTATATTCATGATCATCCAAATTTCAACATTTGTTGTTATGAGTTATAATACATCCTTCTCATTGATAGTACTCCTGTTTTTACTAATCATTATAATAAGAAAACATATTTGAACCACCAGTACCTTTGTGATAATTAATACTTATTTATGTAATATTTTAAGTTTCCTACAACACGTAACATATATTAGGGTCAACTAGCTGACGTTTGATAGATGATGGAGTCAAAGTCAAGAAGACTCATTTTCATGAGTTCATATCTGGTCTCAGACATTTATTAACTGTGTGATCCTGGACAATTTATCCCCTTATGCCTCAGTTTCTCATCTGTAAAATGAGCTGTAGAAAGAAATGGCAATCCAGTATTTTTGATAAGGGGTAAAGAAGTGTCAGATGCTAGTATGTGATCATTGAATTTCTACTATACAGCAACAATTCCGTATTTTATCTCATTTGTTTTCCACAACTTCCTCTGATTGATAGGTACCAAAGTTGTATAGAAAACACATTCACTAAAAAGATATGCTATCAAATATATGTCCCTCTCATGGCAATCCAGTGTCCTTGAATCCTGATTTTCAGTAATACCTAATTCACCAGTGGCAATATAACATAAAGTATGAAATTAGGAAACTAATTTTTTTTAATTTTTCAAGATTCTCTTATATAAGATTGAGTTTCATTTTTTTTCTATTTTCCTCCCTCTCTGCCCTTCTCTCCTTCCCAAGACAGTCAGCATTATGATATAACTTCTACAAGAAAAATCATATTAAATATGTTTCCACATTAGTCATGTTGTGAAAGAAAAATCAGAACCAAAGGAAAATAAACCACTTGAAAGAAAAAGCCAAAAAAAAATGAAAATAGTACATTTTGATTTGCATTCAGAATCCATAATTCTTTCTTTAGATGCAGATAGCATTTTCCCACATGAGTCTTTTGGAATTGTTTTAGATTATTGTATTGCTGAGAAGAGCTAAGTCTATCAAAGCTGATCATCACTCAATGTTATCTTTTAAAAAAGGAAGTTGATTCAATAGAACAACTCTTTATTATCAAAAAAATCACCTAAATAGTTTTTTTTTTTTTCATTTGGATGGGTTTTATTTTCCTTGTAAAATCTCAAATTTGTGGTTTGTACAGAAAAAAAAAAGCCTCTGAGTGCACTAACATAGAATTTTGCATATTTTAAATTGCTAATGTTTTCCTTTTTATCCCAAGGATCTAAGCCACTATCCTATAATTAGCCACATTAACTTTCACACCCCTAAGTTACCATTTAATAATATACATTATTTCTCTAATAATCCTTTTCCTTGAAATGAAGAGATTATCAAAAATATGTACATCTAATATGAAGAGTGAAAATTAACCAGCTTTATATCTCCACCCACTTTTCTTGGCAGATAAATTTCTTCTTGGCTAAAGCCTACAAACTGCCAATCCTCTGTAGGTATCTTTAACCATATGACCGACAAAAACTCTCAATCCCTTATGTACAAAAAAGATATACATTTTAAAATATTTGGTAATGGCAGGGAAGGACTTGTCACTGAATTCAATTCTCAGAGTATCCTCAGAGTCTCTTTCTACCTGGGTTTTTCAGTGCATATGCAGAAAGATTGTCCATGCTTACTTACTTCCAACCTAACACTTTGGAAGCCTATTTCTGGCTCCTTGCAACTGACAGTTAGTTCTGTGTAATGGTAAAAATTCTTCTTTGGCTATTTACAGGAAGAAAACCTTTAGCTCAGATGTTGAGCTGAAACCAAGATCAAATGTGAAAGAGACAACACTCTAATTACTGTCTTTTTTCTTCCCTGGCAGCAAATGAAAAAAGAATTGCTGCAAGCTGTCAGGTAGAAGGAAGAGTGGTTGTCCTATATAACTCAGTGCTCATAAGCACAAGATGTATATATTTCCTTTGTATTTATTTTTTGCTGATCTTAAATAAGTGAGTATTTTGAAACAGTATTGCTCAGGTTATTGTATGAGATGGGAAGATCCATCAGAGTCATCATGGCAAATTTAAATAGTAACTAGAGATAGATATTAGGAGATAGTAATGATTATTAGTAGAGGAAAGATAAGTAAATGTAGATATTAATAAGTCTCTCATAAAGTAATAGTGTATTCAGGGATCATGATCAGTTGTGATGAGAACAAATGCTATTTACTCCGAAAAAGGATTCTCAGAACTTAGCAGAATATTACAACCATGGGAAACTTCAAGAGAGCTTCAAAAGGCAGGAAAATGGATTTCATATCCAGAAATCAGGAGGTGTTCTTTGCCATCCATACATTATCAGAATACTTCAGAATTGAGTCTATTTTTTCCTGTAACCCTCTCTATTCAAGGTGAGAATTTGACCTTATGTTGGGAGAAATGTTTTCTAATAACCACCTTTGCTTTACCTCTTCAGTAAATCTATTTTCTAAAATTAATTAAACACTGGTCAAGGCTCAAGAACTACTATTATTGGACATTCCATCATATTAAGGTTACAGCTAGGACTTTAAAGAGTGCAGTCCTTGCCCTCTGGTAAACCAGACTTGGTGTATGTGTCCAGTTGTGGAATATACACATACACATGCATAAACATATATAAATATGTATATATGTGGGTATGTATGATATAATGTGTATATATGTAAATATATATAGGTAAATATATCTAGTTGGCAGGTCAATGTGGCTCAAATTCAATTCTGTTCTTGGAAGTTATAGTCCCTTTTAGGATTGTAAATGGAGTTAAGTAGTAGAAAATTATATGCTTGGGCTATATATATATATATATATATATATATATATATATATATGGTGTAGTGTATAGAGCACCAGCCTTAAAGTCAGGAGGATCTGAGTTCAAATCTGGCCTCAGACATTTAACACTTCCTAGCTGTGTGACCCTGGGCAAGTCACTTAACCACAATTGTCTCAGCAAAAATAAAATAAAATAAATAAATGTGTTTCATTAATATTATCTTTGTAGAGGAGAGTGTCTACAGTTACATTATGTGCATATTAGTAACTAGCAAAGACGATATATTTTCATTTGACTAGTTAATAATCATTTCTATTTGATTCTCTTTTTTTCTCATTATACACTACTTTATAGTCTGAGTTCCCTTATATCAAGGTAGTTTTGCCTTTTTTTAACTTTTATCCATTGTTTATACTTTGTCCTAGCCTGGAATGCATTTTGCTGATTGTATGTTCTTCTATATCATTACTATTTTCCTCTAATTTTTATAATAAAATGTATTTTGTAATACCTTGTATTTCTAACATAAGTAAATTGACCCTAAGAAGCTTCTATTCAATAAAATTCAACAAAAAGCTGGCATTTGTCATTATGAAATGATTAAACTTTTTTAGAATTAGAAAACTTATTTAATATTACTTCATATTTTAGGTGCACATTCAGATTTCTTTAGAATACATTGGATTTAGACTTCCTTCCTATAGATTTCCTCTTCTCCTACAGTATCCCTTTGGAGATCATTAATCACTTTCATCAGAATTCTTAGTGTCATAATTCTCATTATAATCATACATCAATAAAATTGTCAAAGATAGTAAAAGGTGGAAAAATTCACTATTGGCAGGGTTAAGCAAAGACTGGAAAGCTAATTGATTTCTAGAGCTATGATTTGTTCAATAATTTTGAAAGATAATATTAATCAATCAAAAACACAAACTAAACTCCTACAATGCCCCAGGAGTTCTCCTATGTATTATGTATGAAAAATCCAAGAGATTTTATGAATAAGAATAATAAAAACAAGCATATTACTGATAATCAGAGATACTGTATTTTGCTAAGGTATAAAGAAATTATAAGCACATATATAAATGTGGAAATGGTAAATAATATCATTAAGTATAGTAATTTAAAATCCATGTAAATAAATAATTCTGATCTATGGTAAATGAAGAAAAATAAATCCTACATAAGATTGTCCAAGTCAATCAAAGCAGAATTAAATCCATGTTTGAAGTAAAATAAGTTTTAAAATTCATGAGGTTCAGTTAAAACAGTCCTCAGAAGAGAAGGTATGAATATCGAATTCTGAGCTGACATTTCAATTTAAAAAAAAAATTAGAATTAGTGAATTAGTGAATTAGCAACCTTGACATTATGTAAATCTTAAAAACTATATATAAAATGTGAATTTAAAAATTGATAAATTATTAAAGCAAGATTTTTTTAACTAATAGAATTTTATTGTTTAGAATTATATGTAAAGATAGTTTTCAAGATTCATTTTGGTAAAATGTTGAGTTCCAAAATTTCTTCCTTCTTTCTTCCCCTCTCTAAAAAGCCAGCAATATATAATTTACATTATAGAAGTAGAATCATGATAAATGTGTTTCTACCTTAATAATGTTGTAAAAGAAGACTCAGAACAAAAATGGAAAAAAATGGGAAAAAATAGTATGCTTTCATAAGCATTAAGACTCCATAGTCATACACATATTTGTGGATAGCATTTTCCATCATGGATCTTTTGGAATTCTTGCTTTGCTGATTTCATGAAGCATCAATTCATGTAAGTTTTTCAGGTTTTCTGAAGTTTCCCCACTCATTTTTCTTTAGTAAAACAGTATTACATTACATCCATATACCCCAACTTGTTCAGTCATTCCTTAACTAATGAACATTCCCTCAATTTCCAATTCTTTGGCACAACAAAAATAATTCTATAAATCCTTTTGTACTGTGGTCTCTTTTCTCTTTTTTATGATCTTTTTGGGATATAGATCTAGCAATGGTATTTACTGGATTAAAAGGAATGAGCAGTTTTATAATACTAATCAGATCCCAGCTCCATTAATAATAAATTAGTGTTTCAATTCTCCCATGATTTCTTCAATATTTATCATTTTCCTTTCCTAACATATCAGTCAATCTGATAGGTATCAGGTGGTACCTCAAGGTTGTTTTTAATACTTTTTCTTTAATAGTGAATCTGAGCATTTTTCATATCACTATAAATAGCTTTAATTTCTTCATTTTATCCTTTGACATTTTGTCAATTGGGGAGCGACTTCTATTCTTAAAAATTTCCATGTATCTCTATAAATTTCATAAAAGAAACCTTCCTTTCTGAATGCTTGCTTCAAAGAATATTTCCCATATTCTACTTTTCCTTCTAATCTTGGTTGCATTGGTTTTGTTTCTATAAAAAATTTTCAAAATATGTGATCAAAATTATCTATGTTGCATTTCATGTTTTTTATCTCTTGTTTGTTCATGAATTTTCCCCTTCTCCTTAAATGTGACAGATAATCTCCTCCTAATTCTTCTAATTTGCTGAAATCATCACTTTTTATTTCTAAATCATATACCCATTTTGAGCTTATCTTGCTATAATGTGGTTGGTCTAAGCCTATTTCCTGCTATATTTTTTCTAGTTTTTCTAGTAGTTTATTTATTTTTTTTTTTCTGATAGTGAGTTCTTATCCTAGAAAATGTAGCCTTTGGGGTTTTTTAATGGTAGAACACTATAGTTATATACTATGTTTTACCTAGCCAATTCCACTGATACACCATTCTATTTTTTAGACAGTACCAAATAATTTTATGATTGCTCTTTATCATATACTTTTAGATTTGGTATGCTTAAGCCACTTTTATTTGCATTTTTTCTTTAATTCCCTTGATATTGATGAACTTTTGTTTTGAAAGATAAATTTTGCCATTTTTTATAACTACATAAAATAATTTTTGGTAGTTTCATTGGCATGGCACTGAATCAGTAAATTAACTTAGGCAGAATTGACATTTTTCTTACATTAGCTGGACCTATCCTAGCTGGACCTGGTATTTCCTCTATTGTTTAGATCTATCTCTATTTGTGTAAAAAGTGGTTTTTGATTGTTCATAAAGTACAGGGGTTTGTCCTAGCAGGTAGACTTGAAAAAAATGTTTATTGTCTATGATTATTTTAAATGGAATTTTTCTTTCTATCTCTTGGTCCTGGGCTTTTTTGGTAATGTGTGTGTGTGTGTGTGTGTGTGTGTGTGTGTGTGTGTGTGTGTGTGTAAATGCTGATGATTTATATGGGTTTATTTTATATCCTATAACTTCACTAAAGTCAATAGTGATTTTAAGTAGCTTTTTAGTTACTTCTCTTAGATTCTTTAACTATTACCATTATATCACCTTCAGATAGGGATAGATTTGTTTCCTTGTTGCCTATTCTAATTCCTTTGATTATTTTTTCTCTTATTACTACAGGCAGTATTTTTAATACAATATTGAATAATAGCAGTGATATTGGGTATTTCTATTTCATACTTGATCTTAATGGAAATGTTTCTAACATCCCCATTACAGATAATATTTGCTGATTTTAGATAGATATTGCTTATCATTTCAAGGAAAACTGCATTTATTTCTATGTTTTCTAATGTTTTTAATAGGAATAAGTGTTATATTTTGTCAAAAGCTTTTTTTTGCATCAATTGAGAAATTCATACAATGTCTGTTAATGTTGTTATTTAATATGATCATTTATGCTGATGATTTTTCCCCAAGATTTGGTCATATTATATTATCCTTGTGATGAATTGCTTTAATCTCTTTATTAGTTTTTTATTGGCTTTTTCTGGATTCTTTAACTATTACCATTATATCAGCTTCAGATAATGATAGATTTGTTTCCTTGTTGCCTATTCTAATTCTAATACAAATTGATCAGTAATCAATTTCTTGCTTTTCTCAAGTTGATTAATAATATTGCTTATTTTTTTCTGGGAGAATAGAAAAGAATAAGTCATTCCAATATCATAGTAATTAATTTTACTTTTTAGTAATTTTAGTAAATCTAGTAATTTGAAGGAATGAAAATAGCATGGTTTTAGTATATACCACCAATGGCAAGGAATGTAGGAGGGATGGGGGGAGGATAGATGCATAGCTATCTAATTGATCTTGTAAGCAACAGCAGACTTCTGAGTTTAGTTTTACCATATAGACTGGCCCCTTAGAATCAGTTTTTGCTTCTTTTCAGCACTGTGATGTTAGAATAGACGGGATCAAATTTGGTAGGTTTTGTTTACATAATTTGATTATTACATTCTTTTAAATACATACTTCATTAATAGAATTATTATACATGTATCCTTCATCTTATTCTTTTATGATATAAGGCCTTTGATTCATTGCCTTTCAATTACTTTGCTATCACTACTAGCAGTTAACCAAGGGTGAATTTGTTATTATGGAATTGGTGTCCGGTGATTTTAATATTTTCACATTATTGAGAAAGCATAGTCTTTTTTTTTCTTTTTTTTTTCTCCCATTTATGGATTAGACAGCTGTTTCTCCAACTGGAAGAAAGCTGGTAAACAAAATATAAGTGCCTCCCTGAGAACTATATAACTGTTCATAGAAGTATTTATTCAGCTTTTAATGTCAATATGATAATAGCTTTCTTCTATTTTTGCATAATTGCTTTTCAGTAGCATTTCTATGGCTAATTGTTTCATTTATATGCTACAATAAGATTTTTTAAGTGCATACTATTATGATGACTAAAATAAATGCATGGGAGTTATCTTCCAGTATTCAATATAACATCACATGTATATCTCATGATATTGAAATAATTCAGGGAAACAGGTAAAACTGAAATGAACATAAGTAATCTTTCTGTATGTTTAATATGTGTAATACTTTATGAAAAGCTTCTTTCAAACTTCAATTTTTTAATACCAAATGTCTGTCAAGAGTGATAACAAGTGACAATTGAGTATGCAAACCCACAAGATCAACATTAAAAGGTAAAGGGAGGAAATCAGTGGAAATCTTTTCAATTATCCTTTGCATCCTTTTAGTTTGGGATTCTTGGCTAATTAAATAAAAGTAGAAATAAAGTTTGTAATTTTAGCTTTGATGATTTACATTATTGAACAAAAATATTCTCAGCAATCCTAATTCATAGCAGAGTACTGAGCACATAGTTAAACCATGAATAAATTATAATTAGTTGATCAAATAATTTCTTAATCTATTTTCTTGCATAGCTCAACTACAAACTCTAAAAAATATAATATCTTTAATAATACTCCTACTCTCTGCCATGAAATTCTGTGCTAATCTTTTAAAATATTAAAGTTGATTGGAGAACTTTCCTTTTAGTGAAATCTCTTTTAAAAACATCTCCTTTCCAGGAAAGGTGAAACAAGGGGGAAGACATGATGGCAGAGAGAATTGTAAAAATATTAAGTGGATAGGCTGAGCGAATATAATAAAGATGGCAATACTCCCTAAACTATTTTATTTATTTAGAGTTATACCAATCAGACTCCCAAGAAACTATTTTAATGACCTAGAAAAAATGACAACAAAATTCATATGGAAGAATAAAAGGTCGAGAATTGCAAGGGAACTAATGAAAAAAAAAAGTCAGAGGAAGGTAGTCTAAGTGTACCTGATCTAAAGCTATATTATATAGCAGCAGTCACCAAAACCATTTGGTACTGGCTAAGAAATAGACTAGTTGATCAGGTTAGGATCACAGCACAAGATAGTGAATAAAAATAGCAATCTAGTGTTTGACAAATGAAAAGATCCCAACTTTTGGGATAAGAATTCATTATTTGACAAAAATGTCTGGGAAAACTGGAAATTAGTATGGCAGAAACTAGGCATGGACCCACACTTAACACCACATACTAAGATAAGATCAAGATGGGGCCCGTAATTTAGGCATAAAGAACGAGATCATAAATAAATTGGAGGAACATAGAATAGTTTACCTCTCAGACTTGTGGAGGAGGAAGGAATTTGTGACCAAAGGAGAACAAGAGATCATTATTGATCACAAAATAGAAAATTTTGATTAAATCAAATTAAAAGGCTTTTGCACAAACAAAACTAATGCAAACAAAATTAGAAGGGAAGTAACAAATTAAGAAAACATTTTTACAGTTAAAGGTTCTGATAAAGGCCTCATCTCCAAAATATACCGAGAATTGACTCTAATTTATAAGAAATCAAATCATTCTCCAATTGATAAGTTGTCAAAGAATATGAACAGACAATTTTCAGATGATGAAATTGAAACTATTTCCACTCATATGAAAGAGTGTTCCAAATCACTATTGATCAGAGAAATACAAATTAAGACAACTCTGAGATACCACTACACACCTGTCAGATTGGCTAAGATAACAGGAAAAAATAATGATGAATGTTGGAGGGGATGTGGGAAAACTGGAACATTAATGCATTGTTGGTGGAGTTGTGAAAGAATCCAACCATTTTGGAGAGCAATTTGGAACTATGCTCAAAAAGTTATCAAAATGTGCATACCCTTTGATCCAGCTGGGCTTATATCCCAAGGAAATACTAAAGGAGGGAAAGGGACCTGCATGTGCCAAAATGTTTGTGGCAGCTTTTCCTTTTTTTTTTTTTTTTTTTTTGTAGTGGCTAGAAACTGGAAAATGAATGGACGCCCATCAATTGGAGAATGGTTGGGTAAATTATGGTATATAAATGTTATGGAATATTATTGCTCTGTAAGAAATGACCAGCAGGATGAATACAGAGAGGCTTAGAGAGACTTACATGGACTGATGCTGCGTGAAATGAGCAGAAGCAGGAGATCATTATACACTTCAACAATGATACTGTATGTAAGATATATTCTGATTGAAGTGAATATCTTCAACATAAAGAAGATCTAATTCAGTTCCAGTTGATCAATGATGGACAGAAACAGCTACACCCAGAGAAGGAACACTGGGAATTGAGTGTAAACTGTTTGCACTATTGTCTTTCTACCCAGGTTACTTTTACCTTCTGAACCCAATTCTTATCATGCAACAAGAAACTCGGCTTTACACACACATATTGTATCTAGGATATACTGTAACACATGTAACATATATGGGATTGCCCGTCATCTAGGGGAGGGGGTAGAGGGAGGGAGGGAGGGAGGAGAAAATTTGGAAAAGAAGTGAGTACAAGGGATAATGCTGTAAAAAAAAAAATACCCATGCATATGTAATGTCAAAAAATTATAATTATAAAATTAATTTTTAAAAAAAGGAAAAGAGGTAGAACAAGCTATTAATCGACAACCTAAGAAAAAATCTCCAGGGCCAGATGAATTTGCATATGAATTATACCAAACATTTAAAGAGCAATTAACCCCAATACTATAAATTATTTGAAAAAATATGGAAAGAAGGACTCCTGCCCAATGATACAGATATGGTACCAACAGATAACCAGATAGGATGAAAACAGAGAAAGAAAATTATAGACCAATCTCCTTAATGAATATTGATGCAAACATCTTACACAAAATATTTGCAAAGAAATTACAGAAAGTCATCTCCAGGATAATAAACCATGACCAAGTAGGATTTATACTAGAAATGCAGGGCTGGTTCAATATTATGAAAGCTATTAGGATAATTAACTATACAAATAACCAAATTAACAAAATACACCATTATCTAAATAGATGCAGAAAAAGTATTTGATAAAATGAAACATCCATTCCTATTGAAAACACTAGAGAGTATAGGAACAAATGGACTTTTCCTTAAAATAATCAGTAGCATCTATTTAATCAGCAAACATCACATATATAATAGAGGTCAATCAGAAACATTTCAATAAAGCTATTAGAAATAATGCACAACTTTAGCAAAGTAGCAGGATACAAAATATACCCACATAAATCATCAACATTTTTATACATCACCAACAAAATCCAACAGCAAGAGATATATAAAGAGAAATTCTATTTAAAGCATATATTGATAGTATTTGGGAATCTGCCAAAGGAAACTCAGGAACTATATGAACACAACTACAAAATACTTTTCATGCAAATAAAGTCAGATCTAAACAATTGGAAAATATCAAATGCTCTTGGATAGATCAAATGAATATAATACAAATAACAATGCTGTCTAAATTAAACTATTTATTTAATGCTATACCAAACTCCCAAGAAATTATTTTATAAGCCTAGAAAAATAATAACAAAATTCATCTGGATGAAAAAAAAAGGTAAAGAATTTCAAGGGAATTAATGGGAAAAAATCCAAATGAAAGTAGTTTGGCTGTACCTGACCTAAAACTATATCATAAAGCAACGCTCCTCAAAAACATGTGGTACTGGCTAAGAAAGAGATCAGTCAATCAGTGGAATAGATTAGGTTTACAGGACAAAATAGTCAATAACTATAGTAATCTAGTGTTTGACAAACCCAAAGACCCCAGCTTTTGGAATAAGAAGTCACTATTTGAAAAAAAAACTGCTGGGAAAACTGGAAGCTAGCATGGCAGAAAGTAGGCATAGATGCACACCTAACACCACATATCGAGGTAAGGTAGAAATGGATTCATGATCTAGACATAAAGAATGAAATTACAAACAATTTAGAAAAATATAGGATAGTTTACCTCTCAGTTTTGTGGAGGTGAAAGAAATTTATGGCCAAAAAAGAACAGGAGATAATTATTAATTGCAAAATAGATAATTTTCATTATATTAAGTGTAAAAGGTTTTGTACAAATAAATGCAGACAAGATTAGAAGTGAAGCAGTAAACTGGGAAAACATTTTTACATTCAATGTTTAGATCAAGGACTCATTTCTAAAATATATAGAGAATTAACCCAAATTTATAAGAATTCAAGCCATTCTCCATTTGATAAATGGTCACAGGAAATGAACAATTTTCAGATGAAGAAATTGAAACCATCTCTAGTCATATGAAAAGTTGTTCCAAATTATTATTAATCATAGAAATGCAAATTAAGACAACTCTAATACCACTACACACCTGTCAAATTGGCTAGGATGACAGGAAAAGATAATGACGAATGTTGGAGGGGATGTGGAAAAACTGGGACACTGATACATTGTTGGTGGAACAGTGAACAAATCCAATCATTCTGGAGAGCAATGTGTAACTATGCCCAAAGAATTATCAAACTGTGCATACTGTTTGATCCAACAGTGCTTCTACTGGGCTTATATCCCAGAGAGATCTTAAAGGAGGTAAAAAGGGACCCACATGTGCAAAAATGTTTGTGACAGCCCTCTTTGTAGTGGCAAGCAACTGGAAATTGAGTAATCCTATCAATTGGAGAATCAATGAATAAATTATGGTATATGAATGTTATGGAATCAAATCACAGCATGATTTCAGAGAGGCTTGAAGAGACTCTTGCTGTGTGAAGTGATCAGAATCAGGAAATCATTATACACGGCAACAAGAAGACTATACGATGATCAATTCTGATGGATGTGGCTCTCTTCAACAATGAGATGATTCAGACCAATTCCAATGGCCTTGTGATCAAAAGAACCAATTACATCCAGAGGTAGGACTGTGGGAACTGAGTGTGATTCACAACCTAGCATTCTCACTCTTTTTGTTGTTGTTTGCCTGAATTTCATTTTCTTCATCATTTTCTTTTCTGGTTACATTTGATCTTTCTTGTACAGTAAGATAATGGTATGCATATGTATGCATATATTGAATTTAACATATATTTCTTCCATATAATGTTTAATATATATTGGACTACTTGCCATCTAGGGGAGAAAAATGGGAGAAGGGGGAGAAAAACTGGAACACAAGGTTTTCAAGGGCTAATGCTGCAGAACTATTTATGCATATGATTTGAAAAATAAAAAATTTTAATAACAAAAACAAATATTAAAACAAACTCCTTTCCTCTTCATTGGAATTATTTCTCTTGTTAGCTTCATAGTCCCTTCATAAATGTTTCTAATTCATTCTTGGTTGACTTTTCATGTGGATTTTTACTCCATTCATTCCTACTTATCTTTCTTTAACTCTTTAAAAAATCTGCTCTCTTCAACAGACATCCATCTCAGACTATTCTTATCTTATATCTTCTATCAAATTGCAACTTAAAGTATTCATTTCTTCTCAACATTTACATTACTTCTAATAAATCAGCCAGACAAGTAGTGATTAAGTTTCAACTATGTGGCAGTTATTTTGCTGAGTTCTCACATATTACAACAAAAGTAAAACTGTTTCTGATTTCAAGTTATATATACATACAAAAAAAATTTATATATATATATATATATATATATATATATATATATATATATATATATATATATATATATATATATATATATATATATATATATATATATATATATATATATATATATATATATATATATATATATATATATATACATACAAAACCAGATACATACACTCACATACATACAAAAGCTGACCATTGACAAAAATTAGTTATGCCTAAAGTTCTGTCAAGTGCTGAGAAAAAAAAAATCTCAAATATGACTGAGCTGTGAACCTGATAAAACTAATGTTTGCACAATCTGGAAGTAACTGAAGAATTATAAAAAGCTGAAGATATTTCTTGCATCTTTTTGCTATTATCAGAGATTAGTGGAACTGATAAATAATTCACACATGTTTTCACTTGGATTTTTAAGTAACACATATTTTTCCTTTCTTGGGGCATTATAAAATTCTATTACATGTGTAAAACATGATTTGTTTCGAGCTACTCCCTATAGATGGACACCCACTACCTTTTAAACATTCCACTGTCACACAAGTGCAGCAATGAAGATATTTATGACAACTAATTGGATTACTTGATCAAAAGTTATGAATAATTTAATGATATATCTCAAATAATTACAAATTTATTATTAAAAGTCTCCAAATTTATTCTAATCTCCAACCTGCTACCGAATGAAGTAATGATAACCCAGGGAATATTATGCATATAAACATAATAATGTAAATGAAAATATAAAAAAGACAATAGAAATCAGATCATACACATTATCTAATATTGTTTCCAGAGAACTGGTGATTAAACATATTTCCTTCCCTTCATTACATTGCTGTCTATGCTATCAGTCATTGTAAATGTATTTTTTTCTTCATGGCTTGGGGAGTAGCGGGAGAATTCAAATAAAAATGATTTATCCAAAAAGAGAATAAATAACATTTTATAAAAGTCTTATGAATGGAATAAAATGTTCAGAATTAGGAATACAGTGTACATAATTATATCAAGCAAAACTCTTAAAGATTCAAGGTCTCTGTTCATTGCAAGGACCTTAAAACTGAAAATAAATTAGGTTTCCCACTTTTTAGCAGAGAGATGTTGAATAGAAGACAACATTTTTTTCAGACACATCCAAGAGATTTGTTTTCCATCACTATATTGATTTGTTATAGTAGAGGTCTTAACTTTAGAGTAGAGGTGAGATGTAGAGAAGGGAGGAGAATTTATGTAGGGCAGTAGAGAATAAGATAATGATGAGGATTGGGCTTTGGAATGGATTTCTCTGGGATAAATACAATGAGGAGAAGAGTTGTGCAGATATTTTCTCAAGTTCTAGTCTCAGAGCAATGGTTAGAGCACTAAGAGGTTATGTGATTTACAAACGGTCATAAATATAGTTTGCATCATAAGCAGGATTTAAACCCAGATACTCCTAGTTCCTAGTTCAGTGCTTTATCTACTATAAAAAAAAGAATAGAAAGTAGAACCATTTAAACATTGCAAACATTTAAAGAAGAGAATAGAAGGAAGCTAAGAAAAAGACAAAAGAAAATAATGTTGAAATATGGTAAATAATACATAAACTTAAGAAAAATCAGGTACACAATACTGATTCACAATGTAATATACAATTCTTTCTATTATTTTTATAAAGCAATATTCTTATTTAGTGATGTTTAAAAATTATAAGAATTTTTTTCTTCATTAAAGCTTTTTATTTCCCAAAATATATGTGTGGACAATTCTTCAACATTAGCCCTCAAAAAAACTTTTTGTTCCAATTACCCCCCTTCCTCTTCAAGATGACAAGTAGTCCAATATATGTTAAACGTGGTAGAAATATTTATTAAATCAAATATATACATAAATATTTATACAATTATCTTGCCACATAAGAAAAATCAAATCAAACCAGAAAAAAAGAAAAATAAGACAAAATGAAAGCAAACAACATTAAAAAAGAGTGAAAATGCTATGTTGTGAACCAAACTCAGTTCTCAAAGTCATCTCTTCATGGCTCTCTTCATCACTGAACAATTGGAACTTATCTGAATCATCTCATTATTGAAGAA
Organism: Sminthopsis crassicaudata; assembly: GCF_048593235.1. Taxonomy (NCBI): domain Eukaryota; kingdom Metazoa; phylum Chordata; class Mammalia; order Dasyuromorphia; family Dasyuridae; genus Sminthopsis; species Sminthopsis crassicaudata. The sequence continues at coordinate 550,474,446 of NC_133617.1, read as the reverse complement.
AGCCACATGCATCAGAATTGATCATCATATAAGTTTGGTGAAAGAATCCAGCCATTCTGGAGAGCAATTTGGAACTATGCCCAAAAAGTTATCAAAATGTGCATACCCTTTGATCCAGCTGGGCTTATATCCCAAAGAAATACTAAAGAAGGGAAAAGGTCCTGCATGTGCCAAAATGTTTGTAGCAGCTTTTTTTTTTTTTTTTTTTTTTTTTTTGTAGTGGCTAGAAACTGGAAGATGAATGGACGCCCATCAATTGGAGAATGGTTGGGTAAATTATGGTATATAAATGTTATGGAATATTATTGTTCTGTAAGAAAGGACCAGCAGGATGAATACAGAGAGGCTTGGAGAGACTTACATGGACTGATGCTGAGTGAAATGAGCAGAACCAGGAGATCATTATATACTTCAACAACGATACTGTATGAAGATGTTTTCTGATTGAAGTGGATATCTTCAACAAAGAGAAGATCTAATTCAGTTCCAGTTGATCAATGATGGACAGAAACAGCTACACCCAGAGAAGGAACACTGGGAATTGAGTGTAAACTGCACTATTGTCTTTCTACCTAGGTTACTTTTACCTTCTGAACCCAATTCTTACCATGCAACAAGAAACTCGGCTTTACACACATATATTGTATCTAAGATATACTATAACACATTTAACATGTATGGGATTGCCTGTCATCTACGAGAAGGAGTAGAGGGAGGGAGGGGAAAATTTGGAAAAGTGAATACAAGGGATAATGTTGTAAAAATATTACCCATGCATATGTACTGTCAAATAAAAATTATAATTATAAAATTAATTTAAAAAATAAAATAAAATAAACCTAAAAAAAGATATGTATTTCAAGCTAAACTAAAAAAAGAAAAGGTTCATGATATAACTCAAGGGTGGTTAATTCAATTATTGATGAATAACAATTTAGTAAAATCTATTGTAGGAATCAAGAAGTTAAATGCAATCAAACAGACATGGATTTTCATATTGGTCAATGGTGGGTTTAGCATGAATTATTGGCTAAAGAGCATGAATATAGATGAAAATATCTTTTCCTCAAAGACCTGGACAAAGAAAAAATACATAGTACAGGAATGAAGATAATCTCTGACATGATGAGTTTGTAACTAATTATCAATAGATAGTCCTCTCAATGGGAGTACAATATGTATCTCTGAGCCACTTTCCTCTGTACAGATTAAAAATGGACAATTAACATTGTGTTCAAGTTAAGACTATAAATTCAAAAGAAATATTTAGACCAAAAAATGTATATCATGTTTATTTTAGTTCATGTTTATCTTCTTTCCCCTTATATCATGCTTTTTAGGATACTTCCTCCTACATTGATTTAATACATTATGAAATTGTTATTTAATTCCAACTGAGCCAGAATTGTTTTATTATTATAGCTTTTTATTTACAAAACATATGTATGGGTAATTTTTCAACAATGACCCTTGTAAAACCTTCTGTTCCAAATTTTCCCCTCCTTCCCCCATTCTTTCCCCTAGATGGCAGGCAGTTTCATACATGTTAAATATGCTAAAATACATCTTAAATCCAATATATGTATACATATTTATACAGTTACCTTGCTGCACAAGAAAAATCTGATCTAGAAAGAAAGAAAAAAACCTGAGAAGGAAAATAAAAATGCAAACAAACAATAATAGAAAGAGTGAAAATACTATGTCCACACTCATTTCCCATAGTTCCTTTCTGGGTGTATATGACTCCCTTCATTACTGAGCAATTGGAACTGGTTTGAATCATCTCAATGTTGAAGAGAGTCATGTCCATCAGAATTGATTATCATATAGTCTTCTCTTTGCTATGTATAATAATCTCCTGATTCTGCTCATTTCACTTAGCACCAATTCATGTAAGTCTCTCCAGGCCTCCCAGAAATCATCCTGCTGGTCATTTCTTACAGAACAATATTCCAGAATATTCATATATCATAATTTATTTAGCCAATCTCCAATTGATGGGAATCCATTCAGTTTCCAGTTTTTAGCCATTACAAAAAGGGCTTCCACAAACATTTTTGCACATACAGGTCCCTTTCCCTCCTTTAAGATCTCTTTTTGGGATATAAGCCCAGTAGTAACGCTGCTGGGTCAAAAAGTATGCATAGTTTGATAACTTTTTGAGCATAATTCCATATTGCTCTCCAGAATGGTTGGATTCTTTCACAACTCCACCAACAATGTATCAGTGTCCCAGTTTTCCCACAGCCCCTCCAACATTCATAATTATCTTTTTGTCATCTTAGCCAATCTGAGAGGTGTGTAGTTGTTTTTCCTGAGCCATAATTAAAGAAAGAAATTTGTTTTTCTCCTCCCTAATTGATATTCATCTCTTTCTCTACACGTCCTTTGTTCAGACTTGTCTTTTCCTCAATCTTTGAGTCATTATCTGCCCACATTGCTGATGTCACAGAACTGAGGAAATCTTGATAGGGGAGACTGAAAATTGATAGGTTTATAAATTCTTATCAAGGTTGACTTTTAGTATCTGCCTGAATACTATTTTCCCTTTATAGAATATAGGCATTGTTTTTGTTTTTTATTATTTCATTTTGTAATTTTTTGGGCTTTAATTCTATAGGTTTCTGGTATTTTTTCCCTTTTTTCTGCTTCAATATATTCATGTATGTATTTCAGCACTTTACAGAATCCTGACAATGGAGAGTATTCCAAACTTTACATGACATTTTATTTACTTGGGTGTTGTTTATATATTAGAAATTCCACTTAATATGTTGGGCTGTCTTGGCTTTACTTATGTAAAAGTAAAGCACATAATTTTCTATTAGTTTTCTCTTGCTTTAACCATATGACTGACCAACATCTTTCAGCAGGTAGTATGATTTTCTGATAACATTTTTATACAGATTCCCCAATATAATTTCCACTCACAAAATGTTGTGACTTAACACCATCATGTGTCTTTAGGGAACTGTAGGCTTTAATTCTTTAGAAACTATGTAATTCTATCTCCAAGAGACTCACAGGATCAACAAAACACAAATCTTTCTTGACATTTCTTTCTTAGCCTCCCACTCTGATTACTAATTTACAGTCTTTTTCTCATAGACTCTGGTTCCAAGAAAGGTTTTTTTTTTTATCTTTTTATAAACAATACCCTTTTATTGTCTCCCAAAAATTGTATATGGTGACATTAGTAAGCAAATCCTTATAGAATAAGGATACTTTTTATCATAAGAACATTGTCTGAATGATCAAACATTTTGTATTACTTTTCAAGTCATTTAGGTTACATGTCCATTAGCATAAGTTCAATAGATTACATCAATCAGCATCATATGTGCTCCACTTATATGGCTCAATATTTGAATCAAGGTTTTAAGGAAAATAACTTACTACAGGCAAAAGAAATGGTATTCTAAATGCATTGAAAAAAATTGTTTTCACAGAAAGTTCCTGTGAATGCCATCTGTTAGAGCTTGCAAAACTTAATTAGATTCTATATGAATACAGAAATGCTAAACTCATATGAAATACCCCAGGTCCTCTTGTCTACATTCATTCTATTTCTTTAATATGTATTTTTGCCTTGTTTTAAATCACCTTATAATTACCTCAGTTTAATGCCATTGTATTGGAGCACATCTCCTGGCAATAAAAAAGTTTGGTAGCTCTTCTTGTTGCTATGACTACTTCAAGTCTTAGAAATTTGTAAATGTGGCACATAGAGTACCAATAAATGCCATCATCAACAGAACTGATAACCAGAGTTAAAAAATGTTCATACACTTTATTTTAATTCTATTTCTTGTGATGATTTGAATGGTCCATATTGATTTATCCAGCCTAAATTTCTATAAGATAAAATCACATTCAATTGAATTTAGATTTATCTTGCAGTTATACATTAAGTAAATACTATTTACCATGCAACACATACGTAACCAAGTTTTATTTTAAATGGCCAAGAAGAGAAATGGTGAACCTGAAAATCAGATAACATTGTGAAAAACTCATTATTTCAAGCATGTCTTTCAATTCACAGCATGCAGTGTGGTTAATGCACCAATTGATTTCTATTTTCTTCCAACAAAATTACTATTTTGCTTTGTTACCCACTGAGACTGCAAACAAGTTTAAGGGGACATATTTTAAGCAATTTTCTTTTTTTTTGTTAACAATATCATCTAAAATGTGATTGTGAAAATTAACCTTTGCATAAAAATTTCCTGTTCATTTAATTTTTGTATTGGTTTGCTAATAATACTGTTCATTCAGGATTACAGATTGGTAAACACCAGCTGGAATCTTGTGTTTCTTACTACCATCTCTAGCAGTTATTTTTTTAAGATAATAAGAGCATAATATTTATACATTTGTTATTATAAAAACAAATCTTAAATATTTTATCATATCAGTTGCTAGTAAAGAAAACTATTCCATATTAACAAAAAATATACATTTGTTAAAATCAATATGTAGATTTTAAAATACTAAACTCCCTATCTTCTACTACAGAAGACTAAGGGGATATTAGAATGAAAATATTGTCAGATTAATTTTAATTTCTTCAAATGAAGTATGCAGTGATGTCAATACATGCTGCTGCTTTATAAGTATTATTCAGATAATACATATCCACTTATGGAAAATATACTGAAAACACATGAAAGCAGAGATATATTTTATCTAAATGTCTACTACACATATACACGATACATATATACATACATATGCATGCAAATACACATATGTGTATGCATACACATATATTATATATGCACATAAACACATATGCAATGCAATGTTCATTATAAAAAGAGCTCACTTCACTGATATAGATTTTTTTGAGTTATCTCTCTTCTTCCTGTCATGATTTATAATAGCAAAAAAATATTTACTGACTTATAATAATTGTATGGTCTGTGTTTTGCCCTGCCCACAAGAATCAAATGGATAAATAATTCTATAAAAGACAGAAAAAGAATGGTCAGAAAAGGGAAAAGTTTTGGAGAATAAAATCAATTTAATCTTATGTATGTTGAATGCATATGGGATATATGTTCTGTAGGCAATTAGAAATAATAGAAGCATACATTTAGAGCTAGAATTATCTCAGTTTCACCTGACATCTTCATTTTACTGAAGAAAAATTAAGACCTAGAGAGGTTATGTGACATAGATAAAAAAGTGCCAAAGGCAGCTTTGAAATTCAGGTCATCCGACTCTCTCTAATTCCAGAATTCCTTATAGTAGGTGTTCAAATAACATTACCGCAATCTTTCTCTCTTCCTAAATTCCCTATTTCATTTATTTACATATATGTCTTTAGGTAGATCACTTTTACAATCTCAAAGCCATCCTTGTCTCTTCCTACTCTATACCCCTCATAATCAACTATCAAGTTTTATTCGTTCTAATTCTGATAAATTATACTTCTATCATCGTTTTTTCTTTTGCTCATATAGCAGTAGACCTATTAGAATCTCTCATTATTTCTTGTGTGTATTATTGTAAGAGCCTCCTGATTTCTCCTGTCTCTTATTTCATTAAACTAATCTCCAAATAATGGCCAAATCTATATTGCTAAAGCAGAAATTTAACTATATTACTATTGTATTGAAAAAGCTTCAATGGTAACTTCTTTCTTCTAGGGCAAAATACAAACTTCTCTATTTAGTCATAACATCCTTTACAAAGTTATTTCTTTTAATCTCTCTAGACTTATTATACTGTTCTCTCCACAAATCTTATTTTCCAGCCAAACTTTCTTGTTTGATTTTTTTCTGTAAAATACATTCCAGATCTCATCCATGTGTCTGTGTACATGATATTCCCTCATACCTAAAATGTACTCCCTATTTCTGTCTATCAGTTGGCACCAGTAACATCCTTCAAAATTTAGTTTAAATTGTAATTCTTGAAGTAATACTGTCCTGATTTCCTGAGTTCCCTATGCATTTTGCATTTAATTTTTTCTATTATTCTTATCCAATAAAGTACCAACTTCTTAAGGCTCAGGATTTATTCGTGTTCCTTTCTATCCCCTGTTTGTAAGAAAATGGCTACCTCTTATTGGATGGTTGTTGAATTGAATCAGTTGGTAATGATAATGCTTTATATCTATATAATATTTTCAAGTAGACAGATTGCTTGCCCCATGATACTGAGGAGTAGGCAACATGAGTATTATCATATGTATTCTAGAGACAGAAAACCAAAGCTCAAAGAGCATTATCATATTGTAAGTCACAGGAACAAAATGAGAATGAAGGTGCTCTTATCTGAAGAATATTCTCTCTTATTGCATGAACTGATACTGAGTGAAAAGAGCAGGACCAGGAGATCATTGTATAATTCAACAATAATACTACATGATGATCAATTCTGATGGATGTGACCCTCTTCAACAACGAGATGAACCAAATCAATTCTAATAGAGCAGTAATGAATTGAACCAGCTACACCCAGCAAAATCATTCTGGGAGATGACTATGAACCACTACATGAAATTCCAAATCCCTTTTGCCTTTGTCTGCCTGCATTTGTTATTTCCTTCACAGGCTAACTGTATAATATTTCAAAGTCTGATTCTTTTTGTACAGCAAAACAACTGTTTGGACATGTAAACATATATTGTATTTAATTTATAATTTAACATATTTAACAGGTATTGGTCAACCTGCCATCTGGGGGAGGAGAAAGGAAGGGAGGAAGGAGGGGAAAAATTGGAACAAAAGGTTTGACAATTGTCAATGCTGTAAAATTACCTATGCATATAACTTATAAATAAAAAGCTATAATAAATTTTAAAAAAAGAATTAAGATGCCATACAATTTGGAGCATTAAGAAAAGTTCTCTAAATCCTTAATAAAAAAGAAATACATTGAAAAAAAAAAGTATTCTCTCTACTCTACTATGCTGAATCTTGAAATGATTCACCATTACAAAGAGCAAAAAGTTCAAGTTCCTCTGTTTCAAGGATCTCTTATTTGTAAACCAATCTATTTTTTCAAATTTATTTTCCACTATGTTCTAGACAAATAAATTTATCAGTATTTCTTGAATACATAACAGCGTACTGCACATGTGCTATTGCCTGAAAGGCACATCCATCTTTTTCTACTTTTATCAAATTTCTATCTTTTCTCATCCCATCCATCATTTCCAAGAAACCCACTAAGACAAATCAGACAACATCCATTTATTTTTAAATGTTTTCTAAGTTTTATTTTTTCTTCATAGTATTTAGTTTTTTATCCAAACATATGTTTAGATAATTTTTAGCATTTACATTTACAAGATTTTGACTTCCAATTTTTAATCTTCTCTCCATCCTGTCCCTTCCTAAAATGGTGGGAAATTTGATGTAAGTTATACATGTAAGTCATATTTTAATATTATTCTGTTAGGACTACTAGGTGAGAACTCACCTTGTCACTATCCAGACAACCTGAGTTCTCACTTAGTAATCCTAACATAGGTCATGACTGTCCTATGTTCTAAATCAAAAGAAAGGGGGAGATGTTAGGATTACTAAGTGAGAACTCAGGTTGTCTGGATAGTGACAAGGTGAGTTCTCACCTAGTAGTCCTAACATTATTCATCATTGTGAAAGATAGAAATCAAAAGAAAAAAGCCACAAAGAAAAATAAAGTAAGTGGGAATAACATACTTCAATCTGCATGCAGAGAACCATCCAAATCTTTATCTGGATATGGATAGCATTTTCTTTTCTGAATCTTTTGTATATGTATGTGTCAATATATTGCTTAGAAGAGTTGAATCATTCACAATTGAACATCACACAATGTTGCTGATAATGTGTACAATGTTCTCCTACTTCTTATTTTAATTTTTGTCAATTTGTACAAATTACTCCAGGTTTTTTTCTGAAATCTACTTGTTCATCATTTTTTATAGAACAATAGTACTCCTTGCATTAATCCAATACAGCTTGTCCAGTCATCCCCCAATTGATGGGAATTTTTCAATTTTCATTATTTTCTCACTACAAAAAAGATTGCTATAAATATTTTTGCATTTAGGAACTTTCCCCCCCCCCACCCTTTTTCATGCTATTTTTGGGATACAGATCAAGTAACAATATTGTTAGATCACAGCATATGTACAGTTTGGTTGCATGTTGCATAGTTCTAAATTGCTTTCCAAAATTGTTATCAGTTCACAATTCCAACAGCAATGTTTTAGTGTCCTAATTTTCCCACATTCATTTGAACATTTATCATTTTTTTTTTGGTTATATTAACCAATCTAACAAGTGTAAAGTGGTATCTCAAAATTGTTTTAATTCGCATTTCTCTAGTCAAAGTGATTTAGAGTACTTTTTCATCCTAGAGCTATCTTTGATTTCTTCATCTGAAAACTGCCTTATCATATCCTTTGACCACTTATCAAATGGGGATTGGCTTATAGTTCTATAAGTTTGACTCCTTGAGAAATGAGAGCTTTATCAGATATATTTACTCTAATGATTATTTCCTAACTTTCTGTTTTTCTTCTAATCTTGGTTACATTGGTTTGGTTTGTGAAAAAAATTTTTTGAATGTAATTTAAACAAAATTATCTATTATAAATTTCACAATATTCTCTTTCCTTTGGTCATAAATTGTTCCCTTCTTTATAGATCTGACAGGTAGACTATTCCTTCTTCTTCCAATGTGTTTGTTCACATATCTATTTTTATCTTATTTTCATATATGGTATGAGACTATGTCTAGTTTGTTCCCTGTTATTTTTCAATTTTCCTAACAGGTTTTATCAAATTATTAATTCTTATACCAGAATCTGGGAACTGTTGGCTTATCCAACAACAGGTTACTGTAGTAGTTTACTAGTGTGTCTTGTGTACCTAATCTATTCCACTGAGATCTCACTGTAGCCAGTACTAGATAGTTTTGATGATCGCTACCGTATAATATAGTTTGAGATCTTGTATTATTAGAGTAATTTTATTTGTATTTTTTTTAATTAAATTCCTTAATATTCTTGACCTCTTGTTCTTCCAGATTACTTTTTTATTATTTTTCTAGCTCTATAAAATAATTTTGGTAGTAAGATTGATATGACATGTAACAAGTAAATTAACTAGATAAATTATCTTGGCTTACTCATGAGCAATTGATATTTTTCCAGTCATTTAGATATGACTTTATTTGTCTAAAAAATGTTTTGTAATTCTTTTCATATAATTCCTGGGTTTATCTTGGCATGTAGACTTCAAAATATTTTACATTGTTTAAATTTATTTTAAATGGAATTTTCTTTCTATCATTTGCTGCTGGTCTTTGTTGATCATATTAAAATATGATGATGATTTATGTGAGTGTATCTTATATCCTGCAGCTTTCCTAAAGTTGTTAATTATTTTAAATATTTTTAATTGTTTGTCTAAATATACCATCATATCACTGCAAATAGTGATAGATTTGTTTCCTCACTTTCTATTCTAATTCCTTTGATTTCCTTTTCTTCTTTATGGCTATAGCTAACATTCCTACTATTACCTTGAATAATAGTGGCGATAATAGATGTTGGTACTGTACCTCATTTTTGTTAGGAAGAATTATAGCTTATTGTCATAATAGATAATGTTTGCTGGTGATTTTAGATAGATATTGCTTATTTTAAGGAAGGGTTCCTTCATTCCTATGTTCTCTAGTATTTTTAATAGGAAGGTTGCAGTACCTTGTCAAAGGCTTTTTTCTGCATATATTTAGGTAATTATACTATTTCTTTGGTTTTGTTATTGATGTGGTCAATTGGGCTGATAGTGTTCCTAATATTGAACCATCCCTAAATTCCAGATATAAATCCCAGCTGTTCATAATGCATAAACCTTGTGATATATTGCTGTAATCATCTTGCTAAAATTTCCCAAAAATTTGCATTGTTATTAATTAGGGAAATTAGTCTATAGTTTTCTATCTGTTTTGGCTCTTCCTGGTTTAAGTGTCAGAAATGTATTTGAATCATTAAGGAAGGTTGGTAATAGTCTATCACTTATTCTTCCAAAAAATTTATATTATTATTGGAGTATTGGAGTTATTGTTCTTTAAAAAGTTGGTAGAATTCATTTATGAATCCATTTAATTCTAAAGATTTTTCTTAGAAAGTTCATTTTTAGCTTGTTCAATCTCTGTTAATAAGCCAGGAGTATTTAGTCATTCTATTTCATTATCAGTTATTCCATGTCATTTATATTTTCATAATTATACATTGATTTTGCTCAGATTGTCATATTTATTGTAACATAACGAGGCAAAATATTTACTAATGATAATTTTAACTTCTTCATTGGTGGCAATTTTATCCTTTTCATTTTTGATACTGTATATTTGGTAGTCTACTTTCTTATAAAAAAAAATCAAATTAGCCAATGAATTATATATGGGCTCAATGTTTTTTTTTTTTTCAATTTTATTTATCTCACTCTTGATTTTCAGAATTTCTAGTTTGTTGCATAATTGAGGATTTTTAATTTGTTCTTTTTCTGTAATCTTTTTTCATTGATACTCTTCTTTGATGTTTTCTTTTTTTTTTATTGATGTAAGAATTAGAGAAATAAATTTTCAGCTAAATTTTGCTTTGTCTGCATCCCATGGTATGCTTTTTCATTGTTGTCATGCTCTTTAATGAATGTATTATTTGTTTTTATGCTTTGCTCTTTCACTCACTTATTCTTTAGAATTAGATTATTTAGTTTCCAAAATTTTTAAAAACTATCTCTTTACTTCTTTTGTTGACTTTTTTATTGCTTTATGATCTGAAAAGCATTCATTTAATATTTATGCCTTTTCAGTTGATTTTTATGTCCTAGTACTAGTACTAGTCTATTTTTGTGTAGGTGCTGTGAGTAAAGTGACTATTCTTTCTCTTCCCTTTAAGTTTTCTCCAAAGGTCTATCATGTCTAATTTTTTCTAATATTCTATCCACCTCCTTAACTTCTTGTTTATTCATGATCAAATGTATCCAGTTTTGAGAGGGCAAGGTTGAAGTCCCCCTCTAGTAAAGTTTCTCTCTCTATTTTTTCCTGTAACTCAAGCTAAATTCTTCTGTAAGAATTTGTATACTATACCACTGAATGTATATGTTTAGTGTTGATATTATTTCATTGTCTATGATAGGTTTTAGCATTTGTAGTTTCCTTCCTTATTTTTTTTTAATTAGGTTTACTTTTTGCTTTTGCTTTTTTCTGAGATCAGGACTCCTACTCCTGCTTTTTCATTTTTTCTTTAGCTAAAACATAATGGATTTGCCTCCAGCCCTTACCTTTACTCTGTGTGTGTCTCTCTGCTTCAAATGTTTCTTGTAAAAAGCATTTTGTAGGATTCTCTTTTTTTGCTCCACTCTAGCACTTTTAATTTGGGGGAGAATTTAATACATTCACACACACACAGTTATGATTACTGTGTATTTTCTGTCATCTTATTTTTCCTCCTGTTTGTCCTTTCCTTTCACCCTTTCCCTTCTCAACAATCTTTTATTTCCATTTCCTGCCTCCCTCAATCTGCCATCTCTTCTATCAGTCTCCTCCCAGACCTTTACTCAATCTCTTACCCTTATTCCATCATACATATACCTTTTGAGGATGTATTTTACTTATACCTATATTATTGATGGTACAGTTATTAAGAATCAAAAGCATAATCATCCCATGTAGGGATGCAACAAGTTAAACTCCTTTGAATCCTTTGTGGGTTTTTTTTTTTTTTTCTTTGACCTTTTAACCTTTTTTTGCTTCTTTTGAGTCTTGATTTTGAAAATCAAATTTTTTGGCTCAATTCTTGTTTTCTAGTTATTAAAGCTTGAATTCTTATTTCATTGAATAAGTTTTTTTTGTTTGTTTTGTTTTGTTTTTTGTTTTCCCTTGGAGTATTATGCTTAATTTCAGCAGGTAGGTGATCCTTGTTTTTAGTCCTAGTTCCTTTACCTTCCAGAATATAATGTTCCATGACCTTTGGTTTTTTATTGTTACAACTGCTGCATCCTGTGTTCCCCAATATTTTAATTATTTCTTTCTGGGCATTTACAATATATATATATATATATATACATATATATATATATATATATATACATATACATATATATATATATGTATATGTATATATATATATATATATGTATATGTATATATATATATATATATATATATTTTTTTTTTTTTTTACCTGATAGTTCTAAAATTTGGTTAGTGTTCCTTGAACATTATAGCATTTTTGCAAAAAAAAAAAAAAAAAAGCTCCTTGAAGCTTTTATTTTTAAAAAATTTCTTTGCTGAAATGATTACTAAGTTCTTCCTTTTATTTTCCCCAAGTTTAAACAAATACAAAACAGGATAAACTAATATTGCCATGTGCACAGCAGAACACAAAAAGGATTCAAAATATAAAGCAAATGAGTTTCCATTTCAAGAAAACCTATATAATAAATACTAGAGATTGTGTTCAGAACTGCCCATCTTTTCTTTATTTCCTTGTGTTTTTCTTTCTTTGTATGTATATGTATGTGAGCATGTATGTATATATGTATAATGCATGTACATGCACATATACAGGTACATACCTATATACACACATTGTAATCATACACAAATATACACATATACAGTCATGAATCTACGTAAGGCCAATATGCTTATTTGTCCTCTGTTTCTCTGAAATTGGATAACATCCTCATAAGTCTAAGTCTTTCCTTATTTTTCTAACTTCAACACCTTATTTCTTATATTCCAATCTTCTCCTGTCTAGTTATTTTAAATAACCTAAAACAATACTAATTAATATGGCAACATATAGTGCACTTTCTCTATTTTTCTTTGATTAAATTAACTTTCTCTGAGATCATGATTACTACCTCTGCTTTTTTGCACAATAAATTCTACTGATCTTTATTTTATGTTTGTGTTTATCTCTTACTTCTTATCACTCCTGACTACTTTGCTTTGCTATTAGTCACTACTTTATCTTCCTATTTTCTCCAGCAACAACACATCTTTTATTCTCTCTGCCCATCCTTTTCTCTTGTCCTCTTATTTCTGTCTGAATTTAAAAGATTTTTATATAAAAGATTTTAAAAGAATTTTAAACATGTATGGCTATGCAAACACACAGACACACACAGACACACACACAAACACACACATGTGATTTCCTCTCTATCTCATTCCCATTAATTTATAAACCCCATCCCATTCCAGTTTATCTATACTCCTTTCTATACCCCCCTTATTCTATTTTCTCATCCTTTTATTTTTTAATAAATTTAGAAAACTTTTATTCCCTTTTAACCATATTTCCACCTATCTACATATATGGATAATTATATGTGTGTGTGTATATATGTATATATACATATATACACACACATATGAATACACATGTATGCCTATGCATATATATACATATTTGTATATCAATACACATAATGCGCATATACACATATGCACATATATCTATCTCTGTATCTATGTTTCTGTATACATATATAGATCTTTCTTTAATCCATTCCCAATGAGAATACAGTTCTCTCATCCCCCATCTAATTCTTCTGTGTTAGTTCTTCCTCATGCACCACATTTGTATAATATCTTTTTACCTTTCCCACATGGTTGTGCTTTATAAAATCACATCATACTCATCCCTTCTCAAATCTCTCTTTTGAACTACCCAATTGCTAATGAATTTTAGACAAAGAGTTTACATTTCAACATATTAAAAAATAAATTGTCCTTATTGAATCCAACAATAATGTTCCAAAATATTGATATATATTATAACTTTTTTCAATCCTTTCCCAATTGTTTGACATTCACTCAGTTTCCAGTTCCTTAACACTACAAGAAAGGATGCAACAAACATTTTTGTACATGTGGATCCTTTTCCCTTTTTTATGATTTCTTTGCGTCTTATGCAATTCTAAGTGTATCTCCACTGTATTCAATTTTTTTTTTCTTTTTACTCATGATATTTTCTCCTTCAACTAGGTATATAGGAATTTGACTATAATATTCTTGTAGACTTTCCTTATAGGATCTTTTTTAGGTTCCAAGAGAGAGAGACAAAAAATGGAGTTTGAGAGCTTCATTCTCTCTTTCTCTCCTTGGGTAGGACAGATTTGTGAGTAAATTATGCAATTAGACCAAGACAGGTCACCCCAAACCATTAGAGTATCAAAATGCTGAAATAATAATTAAGGAACTGGGGTAACAGGGGTGGAGAAACAGATCAGAGAGGCTGCCAGTCCTTGGAGGTGTCTGATTTTTGGTTGTTTTTAAAGAATAATCTCAAAGACTGAATAAGGGATTTCAAAGTTAAAACATAACTCAGCAAATCATAGTCTAGTAAATTTTAAGCAAAGAGTAAAATAGTTTCCAATTCAGCCTGAACTTAAACAAATAAGAAGTCAGTTTTTCCCAGTTTTTTTTGACCAGCTGAAATCTCAGTTTCCTTCCTCCCCTGTTTGCAGAAATTATCATATTATACACAATAGACTAGTAATTTCCTGAAACAGCAATAAACAGTTTTATACAGAGCAATAGTCAGTTTTAGCAAGTCCCCTGGTTTTAAAGAGTCTTAATTTGAAAGCAGGCCCATCTCAAAACCTTCTCTGAGGAAGGTGGGTGTGGAGAAATCCCACATGGCCCCCTCCCTACTCTGTTAGAAGAGGCAGGGGGAGGGGAAGGCAGCTAGCACTTAATGCAAAGAATAGTGGTTCAAGTCCTACTCCACCCATCCTTTTAGTGTGTAGTGTGTGGGGCGTTTAGAGCTTTTAGAAAACTCAGACCCTAATTGGAGATAAGTTACTCCTGAAAAGAAATTTGGGGTTTGGGCAAGTAGAGAGAGAGTGGAACTCTACATAGAACTCAGGTGTTAATTTAGCCATTCTCTAAAAGACAGCTTGAGGGAGAATCTATTCTTACTCTATAGGAACACAGATATTCTTCCTGGAAGCTGCTTGAACTGCTAAGGACAAAGATTGGTTCTGAGAGACCTGAAAAGGTTAAGGTTAGTTTTCAGGGTAACAATTTTTGGGGTCCCTGTATGGGCCACCAAGTAATGAGGGAAAGGAAAGGGGAAACCCCATTTGTCGGCGCATAGATAGTAAAATAATCCCATGAGGCACAGTGTCCCCTGTAAAATGAGTTTACAGGCCCAAAAACCTAGATTGATAAATAAAAGGTTTATTGTAGAAACTGGAAGTAAAGTTCAGTTAGAAAGACACCAGGGCCAGAGGTGGCGGCCGCTGGGCGGGCAGGAACCCTTACATGGCTGGAAAGATACCATGTGTTGGCAGGGAGAGCTCCTGCAAAGAGAGCACTCTGGCTTGTTTCTTTTATACCTAGAAGATGACGGCGATATTCCCAAGTTTTTGGCGGGCTTTTCAGTTAGCTCAGATCAGGTGAGGGTTGGGGGAAGCTGAGCTGATAGTGAGGGCTGGGCTCGGATATTCAAAAGGGTGCTTTTGACTAGGATTTGTGAATCAAGGTCAGCCATGGGTTGGGCAATTAGAAAGGAATAAGAAAGGAATCACTAAAGTTGGTGCAACTTGGTAAATCTCTCTTTTGTATTTAAAAAGGGTAGATTTGGAAATCAAATGATGCTTAGGAAATTTAAAATCTATTTTTAAAATATCAATGAACCATTCTCCCAGTTCAATTAGACAAATTTGGCCTAAACTTTGAACCTCTGCAGGAGATTTATCCATACTATCACAGCCATCACCACCACTATTCTCTTTTATTTTGTTTTATTTATTTTTAATTTTTGGCTATAGTCTAGATTGGTAAAGTCTACTTTCTACCCAGTCCATCTGCAAACATATGCAAATTCCCCGTACATCTACTCTAAAATAGCACTTTCTAATTCCTGGAAAAGGAAAGGAGTAGAGAGGGAGTCATGGCAATCACCTGCTTTCTTCCCCCGAGAAGCAGTTAGATTATGCTACATGTTAATTTTTCTTATGAAAAGAGGTAGAAGAAAAGAAACTCCTAACGAAGACAATCTGGTCTATCAACTTGCTTTTACATATCATAGAGGTAGAATTTATTTGATAATAACCAGTCTCCTGTAATTTCAGCCAAATATCTGAGAAGTAACTTTTTTCAGTGGAAATTAATCAAGAGTTTTTAGCCTTTTCAGCAGGACTTCTGTAGTTAATCTTGTATTCTCCTATATTCAGATGATCGTAAATAAAACCCATGCTTGTATTTCCAAAAACTTGATTGGAGACCTTATTAAATTGATTAGAACATCCCAACACATTGATCAGGGCAAAACAATGTCCTGTTCAATCTATCTTTTGTTTTTAAGAAGTGTTACTATTTCTTAACTCTTGAAGTCTCAAAGATATCTCTTCTTAAACTTAAATTATTTGACTTGTTTTCCATTTATTTTTCTATTCTTGTAGAGAGATGAGTGGTTGCCACAGAAACAGATTTCTTTCTCCAAAAGCATTTTTACTTTCATCAGATGTTCAGCTGACAGTATAGTTCTGCCTTCTGATTGTCTGATTTTCATAACCAAAGCTAATTACAAAACTTGCAACAATTCCCATCTGCTGCCCTAAAGGTTAATACAAAAACATGTACAACTGGAGAGAATGTGTATTGTAAAAACAATTCTTTGAGAGTACAAGGGAAAACAAAGTAATTACATTTTCAAACTTGTAGTTAAAAAAATGAATTAAAGTTTTAAATTCTTTGTAGCTATTAGGTTTGTAACATTCCTTTGGGCAATGAGAAAATGCCATATCCCTCCACCCCTTTTGTAAGTTTTCTCCATTATTCTTCAACTAAGATTTTCTGAAGAATATCCTTGAAGAATAATTCCATTCAATGAATTGTTGTTGTTTTTCTATTGCAAAATATAAACCTCACATTTAGAGGGAGTGTATTTAAAGATTTGTTCTATATGTGCAGCATTAACTCTTGAGTGGGGGGTCTGGGATAGGAAAGTTCTTTTGGCCATATGTTAATTGGCAAAAGCAAGTTATTTGAGAAGGAAGCAGAATATATATTTTATAATATTGCATTAAATTTGACAAATTATTAAGTTTTCAAAGCTATAACTTTTATGATTCTCAAGATAATCAAAGTAATTTCCTGTCTTATGAATTTCATTAGTTGTCTCCCTCTACCAATTTTTTTTAATGAACATATATATATATGCTTTACTGTTCACCCTAAATACAAAACATACCTTCAGCCATTTTGTTTTAAAACTCATAATGCTTACACACACAAAAATCCAGCTAAAAATATCATGTGAATTTCACCAAGAGAATAATGTAAACCATCAACTCAACCAGCCTTTTGTCTATTGCAGCAACCATACAGGAACTTCACCACTAGGCAACATTTTTCTATTTTTCAGTGCAATTTTTATCGATTACAAAAATCAAACCAAACCAAAGCAAAAAGCACCTGCCCAAAGCAAACTATCTTATATAAGACAAATTTCAGTTTGCTGATCCATCCAGTTAAATTCAACTGAAACTACTGTTGAAAGAGAAAATTGTTTTAGATGGATGCAGGTCAGTTTCAATTTCTATACTTGCCTATTTGTCCATATGCTAGAAATTCACAACTTAATTTAATTTAATGATCTTTTCAGATTTTGGCCATGTTCAAGGTTTTTAAAGTTCAGCAAGTGGTTTTTCTTAAGTCACAGAAAATAAAGTTACTGAATGTGCTTCGTGAGAAAAAGAGTTTATACAATAGAAACATATGTACTACTTCTATAACGAAGTGTATTTTATAACTCTGAATATAAAAAAAATATTTTGAGCCCAAGTGTATGAGGAAAATATGTACCAGAATATATAAATAAAAATTATTAATAAAAAGAAAGAAGTTTTCTTAGTATAAAATCTATAGGGAATCTAAAACAATGCTTATTCCCAGAATTTCATCTTGAAATCATTGCTGTCACTTTCTAAGTAGTTTCTTTAAAACATTATTCATAGCCTAATTATAGTATTAGTCTAATTATTAAAACAGCATGGTGACTGTTTTTTAATTGTGTTTTTGCAAAAAAAAAAAAAGTATGCTTTTCTCAAATAAAGAATATTCAATTCAATTAAAAAAAACAAAATTGCATATCGGCCTATAATTTCTTGTTTAAAGTTGACATTTCTGGACATATATGGTCTTCTATTCCACTACATATTTACTCCTCCATAAACTTCCACTTTTCTCACCCCTTGTTGGGGGGGGGGGGAGAGTCATCATTGCTGTATAAATTTAATCCTATCCTAAATCAATCACAATACATTAATTTACTTTGTCTTCTCTGAAGTTCCTTTTTTTTTTTTTTTATAGCTTTTTATTAACAAGATATATGCATGGGTAATTTTTCAGCATTGACCCTTGCAAAACCTTCCAACTTTCCCCCTCTTTCCCTCCACCCTCTCCCCTAGATGGCAGGTAGGCCAATACATGTTAAATATGTTAAAGTATATGTTAAATACAATATATGTATACATATCCATAATTATTTTGCTGCACAAGAAGAATCGGACTATTCTGAAATTTCTTAATATTTTACTTGTGTTACTATGCATCATTTTCTTTTCCCTTACAACCCTCAATCTCCAGGATAAGAAAAAGGACAGGGAAAAAAGAGACATTCTTGTCTTTGCAAACATATATAAAGAATAACATTAATTAATGTAATAACTTCAACATTGTACTTACATATTTTATAGTATTTTAATTTGGGATTTGTATACATTTCAATTTGTTAGCTATATTTCCCCCTGAAACACTAAAAGTCAGCACCCTCTGCATATAGACTGTGTACTTTCCATAAATTAATAGATTCAACACCTAAAATCTACCATTTATTCATGGATTTATTTTGTTAAGTTCTGAGAGAGAAACAAGTTTAAATGAGATCCCAACCCCATGGAATTTATAATCTAGTACTCATGAAACAAGATATAAATGCATATAACGTAAATCTATGACAGGATTATGATATGTGTCCGGGCTTACTTACTATCCATAGAATATGCTTAGTATCCATTTCTGATTCTGGGTGAATACATGGAAATTCTGACAGGGGACTGATAGAGGTCAGTGTGTATTACTGCTGAGTAATTTAAACATTTAAATATATAAGGTATCCCTTATTGGCTATAGAATTGAAATAACCTGTTGCCTGAAGTTATATACATAAAGAAACACATGCTCCTTCATCTTTCTCTTCCCTCTTGTTCTCTTCCCTCTGTCTCTTGGTTTTTTTGCACATGAAAGTAATGGGATATTACTCCCACTCTGGACAAATGATGTAAACAGGCATCTTTGTGCCTGCTCCCTTTGCTCATTGTTTCATGCTATGTTTCCTCTTTTGAATTGGTAATTAAATATGATACTATGGATGAATGGAAGTAACCTTGTTAGTTCAAAAGAGTTAATGATCAAGCAATAAATAAAATAGATTTCTAGATATGCTTGCCAGCTTTCAATAACTCATAAATTTCCTCAAAATAATAATTATGCTCAAGAAGTAAAGTAATTGGAATGAACTCTTTGGCCAACATACCAAAAAGTTGAAAAGGTAAAAACTAAATTAACAAAAGGAAAAAAAATAATTCCCAAACCCTAATGTGTTTACTGAGCATCACTTACCCTGCTATCCCTCATGACTTGATATGGTGACAGAACATGAATCATAGATTCATGCTTTGGAATGCCCACAGCAATTTTCTTGCTGTAACTGTAGTCTCTGCTAGTATGTTCTTCCTCATGCCATCATTCTGCATCAAAAAGTAAAGGGAAAAATTGATTGAAAGAGTTTTGTTTTGATTTATTTTTTTTTTGTTTTGTTTTTTTATATGCTCAACCAGCCCTCCAGCTTTTGATATATTTGACATATATATTCTGGTAAATCTAATTTCAAAGTGGGAGGAGTCAAAAGGTAAGCCATACAGCAATATAGGAAAAAAAAAAAAGATTCAAATTACTCAAGATATCAAGAGGAAGAATAGTAAGTAAAAACCCTTGAAAAGTATCAGGTAAATCAAAAGAAAATGTTTTAAAAGGAAAGGAAAGTCAGTCATGTGTTGAGACATATAAAAGTTCCAAACATATTTACACGATTATTGCAAGAAAAAAAGAAATTAAATCAATACCTCTTGAAATAAAGAACTTGATAGATTTACAAGAAAAGTATGGCACCATTCACAAATATTTTCAAATAATTTCGCATAGAAATAAATATAAGAAAAGTGAAGCAGTTGGTCTGCATAGCAGAAAATTGCCAAAACAGAAAACTTTAATCCACAGAGGCAATTATTTCCAATGATATTAAAGAAAAGTCAATTGATTTTGAATTGAAAAATTAAAAAATGATGATAATTTGAAAGAAGAGAAACCAAAAGCAGTAATGTTAGAAAAATATGATTTCTGTACAAGCAACATATATTGACCTCAAAGGCAGTATATAGAGAGAGCACTTAAATACCATGGGATCCCAGAAAATGAAGGAATTAAAAAAAAAAAAACTGAACAAAAAATGTAAGCAATAATTATATATATATATATATATATATATATATATATATATATATATATATATATATATATATAAACAAAAAACCAGTAATAATACTTTTTAAGGCAGAAAACAAAGTAATAGTCAAACAATTTACAGTAACCTCCAAGAAAACAAAATATAAAGTGAAAGAGAAAAAGGATAAACAGTTGGAAAATAAGATGAAGGAAAAACTAAGTTACAGTTACTGTAAATGTGAATAGGTGAACTTATCCTTAAGTTACACTTACTTAGTAGATAGCAGAATGGATTAAAAACCAGAATCCTACAAATGCTATTTATGAGAAAAACATTTGAAGCAGAGAGACACACATAGAGTAAAGCTAAGGGGCAGAAACAAAATCCTTTAAGATTCAGCTGAAGTTTAAAAAAAGAAAGAAAAAATGTAATGGCGGAGAAATTGAGGCAAGATAGCGATTAGAGAGTATTTAATATTTTATCTGAAAGGGAGAGATTTATTGGGACCAAATGGATCCATGGTTTGATCCCTGGGCTGAATGAGACTGTCACCTCCAAAAATCCAGCAAACAATGTGAATTCTCAATGACATATATACAGGTTACTCAGACACAGGGGGTAGACCAAGGCAATGGCGGAGTCAAGTGCTGAGAGCTGGAAGGGAACGGAGTCAGGTGCTGAAAGCTGGAAGGAAACACTGACAGAGTGGGGTGAGCCACCTGAGGAGTGGATGACAGACATAATGGAGGGAGACAACCTGGTAGCTTGGGATGAGAAGATATTCTAAAATATAAGAGATCTGATTAAGAGGAAGGGATGGTTTTGCAGGATTGAGCAGAACAATTATAAATTGAGGCAGAACAATTAGGGAAACTGAGTCAGAATAATAAAAGAGAACTGTGGCACAACGAAAGAAAAAAAAAGATAGCAACCCTAATCTCAATTAAAAAAAAAAATTTAATTAAAACAGTTAAGAAGGAAACATAATTTTGCTAAAAGCCATCATAGACAATGAAGAATTATCAATAATAAGCATATATGCATCAGTTGGGGTAGAATCGAAATTCTTAAAGGAGAAGTTAAGTGAGATACAAGAAGAAATAGAGAGTAAAACTATACTAGTGGGGAGATCCATTTCAGAACTTGATAATTTAACCAGAAAACAAGAAACCGATAAGGTGACTAGAATACAGATAATATTAGATATGCCAAATCTTTGACAAAAATTGAATGGGAAGAGAAAGAAATACAACTTTTCTCATCAGCACATAGCACTTACATAAAATCTATCCTGATTTAGGGGAGAAGAACCTTACAATCAAATGTCAAAAGACAAAAGTATTGGATGTATTCTTTTCCGATCATAATACAATAAAAATATATTTCATAAAGGATAGTGGATAGTTAGATTTAAATTAATTGGAAACAAAATAATCTAAACCTAAATAATGAGTGAGTCAAAGAATAAAACATAAAAACAATTCATTATTTCTTTAAAGAGAATGACAACAATGAGACAGCATATCAAAATTTATGGAATACAACCAGCACAGAGCACAGGGGAAAATGTATATTGTTAAATGCTTACATGAATTAAATAAAGAAATAATAGATCAAAGAATTGGACATGGAATAGTCTACCCATCAGATATATAAAGAAGAATTCATTACCAAATAAGACATAAAGAATTACAAAATTTAAAATATGTAATTTTGATTAAATTAAATTAAAAGATTTCTGTACAAACAAAATCATGGACAATGAAGTAATATCAATACTAAGCATATATGCATCAGTTAAAGGCATTCTGGAGCTTTTTGATACTGATGAAACATGAGAGTATGAACGACAGCTTGAAACTGAATAAAAACAAACAAAAAAAGATTATGGCAAATTGTCCTATGGCTAGTAGAAAAAGAAGAAATGGAAAAAGTTTCAGATTTTATAACCCTTGGATCCATTATATTATAATCCAGATTATAACTGCAGTCAACAAATTAAAAGATGCTAGCTCTTTGGAAGGAAAAATATAGTCAATCTGGACAATATCAGAGACATCATCTTGCCAACAAAGGCATACTCAAATCTGTTTGTTGTTGTTGTTGTTGTTGTTGTTGTTGTTGTTGTTGTTGTTGTTGTTGTTTTCCTTAGAAGCAATGAAGAACTGGGAGAGGTGGTGTGCTATAAAATTGGTGCTTTTAAATTGTGATGCTGGGGAAGAATTTTGAGAGTCCCTTGGATAGCAAAGTGATCAAATCAGTTTAAATATTTAAAGAAATTGATTAAGGCTGTTTACTGGAAAATCACATTATGGGAGTGAAGCTTAAATATTTTCATCATATAATGAGACAAGACTTATTGGAAAACAACCAGATATGGGAAAGATTGAAAGGAAAAAGAAAAGAGAATGGTAGAGGATGAGGTGTATAGACAGTGTCATGGAAACACTGAATATTAACTTGAATAAACTTTGAGAAATATCGGGGAATAGAAGAACCTCATGCACAAGACTGAAGAGAAACAGAAAAGGTACACAGAACCCTTGAGAACTGTATCTCTGTTGTGGATATATAGAAAGTCTGCATGGATAATATGATTTTACTGATATAAAAGAAAAAAAGGAGGGGGTGTAGTAAAGGGAAGGGGGTAGTATCAGAAAAAGGGGAAGGAGTGATAAAAAAGAGGGAAACTACATCCTAGGAAGAGGCATAGAAAATATACCATATCTGAGGGGAATTTAGAGAGGGGGAGAAATATTGTTTGAATCTTACTCTCGTCAGAAGAGGCTGAAAGAGTAAATAATTGACATATTTGTTTTTCAGAGAATTCTCTCTCAACTCATTAAAAGGAGGGAGAGGAAAAGGGAAAAGGAAAAGGGGAATAAGGGAAGGGACTTAGAAAGAGGGAGGAGGGATACTAAACAAGGGAGGGCTACGCATCACATGTGGGGTCTATAAATTAAATATTGGCGAAGGGGTTCAGGGGGGTCAAGGGAAAAAGCATAATCTGGGGATAAAATGATGGCAAGAAATACAGAATTAGTAAATTTAACTGTAAATGTGAATGGGATGAACTCTCCCATCAAACGGAGACAGATAGCAGACTGGATCAAAAAGTCAGAACCTTACAATATGTTGTTTACAGGAAACACACTTAAAGCAGGGAGATACATACAGAGTAAAGATAAAAGGTTGGAGCAGAATATATTATGCTTCAGGTAAAGCCAAAAAAGCAGGGGTAGCCATCATTATTTCAGATCAAGCAAAAGCAGAAGTTGATCTAATTAAAACAGATAAGGAAGGAAACTATATCCTGCTAAAAGGTAGCATAAACAACGAAGCCATATCAATACAAAACATATATGCACCAAGTGGTATAGCATATAACTTTCTAAAAGAAAAGTTAAGAGAGTTGCAGGAAGAAATAGACAGTGAACTATAATAGTGGGAGATCTCAACCTTGCACTCTCAGATTTAGATAAATCAAACCACAAAACAAATAAGATAGAAATTTAAAAAGTAAATAGAACATTAGAAAAACTAGGTATGATAGACCTTTGGAGAAAACTGAATGGCAATAGAAAGGAATATACTTTCTTCTCAGGAGTTCATGGAACCTATACAAAAATTGACCATATATTAGGACATAAAGATCTCAAAATTAAATGTAGGAAGGCAGAAATAATAAATGCCTTCTTCTCAGATCACAATGCAATAAAAAGCTACATTCAGTAAGAAGTTAGGGGTAAATAGACAAAAAAAGTAATTGGAAACTGAATAATCTCATCTTAAAGAATGACTGGATGAAACAGCAAATTATAGAAACAATTAATAATTTAACCCAAGATAATGACAATGATGAGACATCATACCAAAATCTGTGGGATGCAGCTAAAGCAATAATAAGAGGAAATTTTATATCTTTAGAGGCTTATTGTAAGAAAATAGAGAAAGAGAAGATTAACGAATTGGGCTTGCAACTTAAAAAGCTAGAAAAAGACCAAATTAAAAACCCCCAACCAAAAATTAAACTTGAAATATAAAAATTAAAAGGAGAAATCAATAATATTGAAAGTAAAAAAACTATTGAATTAATAAATAAAACCAAGAGTTGGTTTTATGAAAAAGCCAACAAATTAGATAAACCTTTGGTAAAAACTGATTAGAAAAAGGAAAGAGGAAAATCAAATTGATAGTCTTACAAATGAAAAGGGGGATCTTTGACCAATGAAGAGGAAATTAGAGAAATAATAAGGAATTACTTTGCCCAACTTTATGCCAATAAATTTGATAACTTAAGTGAAATGGATGACTACCTCCAAAAATATAGGCTTCCTAGATTAACAGAGGAGGAGATAAATTGCTTAAATAGTCCCATTTCAGAAAAAGAAATAGAAAAAGCTATTAATCAACTCTCCAGGAAAAAATCCCCAGAACCAGATGGATTTACATGTGAATTCTACCAAACATTTAAAGAAAAATTAGCCCCAATGTTATATAAACTATTTGAAAAAATAGGGATGAAGGAGTCCTACCAAACTCCTTTTATGTTATGCAGAAAAAGCATTTGATAAAATCCAACATCCATTCCTACTAAAAACGCTTGAGAATATAGGAATAAATGGATTATTCCTTAGAATGATCAGGAGCATATATTTATGACCGTCAGTAAGCATACTATGCAATAAAAATAAACTGTAACCTTTCCCAGTAAGATCAGGAGTGAAACGAGTTTGCCCATTATCACCATTACTATTCAATATAGTACTAGAAACGCTAGCCTCGGCAATAAGAGCCGAGAAAGAGATTCAAGGAATTAGCTTAGGAAATGAGGAAATCAAACTATCACTTTTTGCAGATGACATGATGGTATACTTAGAAAACCCCAGAGATTCTAATAAAAAAAACTACTAGAAATAATTCAAAATTTCAGCAAATTGGCAGGATACAAAATAAATCCCTATAAATCCTCAGCATTTTTATACATCACCAACAAAATGCAACAGCAAGAGACACAAAGAGAAATTCCATTCCAAACAAATGTTGAGAGTATAAAATATTTGGGAATCCATCTACCAAAGAAAAGCCAGGAATTATATGAGCAAAATTATGAAACACTTGCCACAAAAAATAAAATCAGATTTAAATAATTGGAAAAATATTCAGTGCTCTTGGATAGGCTGAGCGAATATAATAAAGATGACAATACTCCCCAAATTAATCTATTTATTTAGTGCTATACCAATCAGACTTCCAAGAAACTATTTTAATAACCTAGAAAAAAATAACAACAAAATTCATGTGGAAGAATAAATGGTCGAGAATTGCAAGGGAACTCATGAAAAAAAGTCAGATGAAGGTGGTCTAAGTGTACCTGATCTAAAGCTATATTATATAGCAGCAGTCACTAAAACCATTTGGTATTGGCTAAAAAATAGACCAGCAATCAGTGGAACAGATTAGGTAGAAAGGACATAAAAGGGTACATCTATAGCAATCTAGTCTTTGACAAACGCCAAGATATCAATATTGGGGATACAAATTCATTATTTGAAAAAAAAATGTTGGGAAAACTGGAAATTAGTATGGCAGAAATTAGATATGGATCCACACTTAACACCATATACCAAGATAAGATCAAAATGGGTCCATGATTTAGGCATAAAGAATGAGATCATAAATAGATTAGGGGAAGAGAGAATAGTCTACCTCTCAGACCTGTGGAGGAGGAAGGAATTTATAACAAAAGGAGAACTAGAGATCATTATTGATCACAAAATAGAAGATTTTGATTACATCAAACTAAAAAGTTTGTGTACAAACAAAACTAATTCAAACAAGATTAGAAGGGAAGTAACAAATTGGGAAAATATTTTTACAGTTAAAGGTTCTGATAAAGGTCTCATTTCCAAAATATATAGAGAACTGGCTCTAATTTATAAGAAATAAAACAATTCTCCAATTGATAAATGGTCAAAGGATATGAACAGACAATTCTCAGATGATGAAATTGAAAGTATAGCCACTCATATGAAAGTGTTCCCAATCACTACTGATCAGAGAAATGCAAATTAAGACAACTCTGAGATATCACTACACACTTGTCAGATTGGCTAAGATGACAGAAACAAATAATGATGAATGTTGGAGGGGATGTGGGAAAGCTAGGACACTAATACATTGTTGGTGGAGTTGTGAAAGAATCCAACCATTCTGAAGAGCAATTTGGAACTATGCCCCAAAAGTTATCAAACTGTGCATACCCTTTGATCCAGCATTGCTGCTATAGGGCTTATATTCCAAAGAAATACTAAAGAGGGGAAAGGGATCTGTATGTGCCAAAATGTTTGTGGCAGCCCTTTTTGTTGTACCTAGAAACTGGAAGATGAATGGATGTCCATCAACTGGAGAATGGTTGGGTAAATTATGGTATATGAAGGTTATGGAATATTATTGCTCTGTAAGAAATGACCAGCAGGAGGAATACAGAGAGGCTTGGAGAGACTTACATCAACTGATGGTGAGTGAAATGAATAGAACCAGAAGATCGCTGTACACTTCAATGTTATATGAAGATGTATTCTGATGGAAGTGGATATTTTCAACATAAAAAAGATCCAACTCACTTCCAGTTGATCAATGATGTACAGAAACAACTACACCCAGAGAAGGAACACTGGGAAGTGAATGTAAATTGTTAGCACTACTGTCTATCTACCCAGGTTACTTACACCTTCGGAATCTAATACTTAATGTGCAACAAGAAAATGGGATTTACAAACATATATTGTATCTAGGTTATATTGTAACACATGTAAAATGCATGGGATTGCCTGTCATCAAGGGGAGGGAGTAGAGAAAGGGAGGGGATAATTTTGAAAAATGAATACAAGGGATAATGTTATAAAAAAATTACTCATGCATATATACTGTCAAAAATTTATAAATAAAATTTTAAAAAAAGAAAAAATGTGATTTAAAAAAAATAATCATGGGCAATATCCTTGTGACCTAGTATATGGCTAATTTTTTTAATCCACTTTATTAAGACAAATGTACATATCCTTTGACATACTCATTTAGAAAACGCCATATGTCTTTTGTGTCTAGTTACTCCAGTTATCTGTTCAATGTTATATTTTTAGTTTTGTTTATCTTCACTTTCAATCTGTTCACAGATGAGAGGTAAAATCTCACTGCTATAAATTCTAAGAGGTCAAAGAAAACACTTAACACTATATAGCAAGATAAGGTCGAAATGAATTCATGATTTGGACAAAAAAGTGATATTATTTTTTTAATTATTAATTTTATAATTATAATTTTTGACAGTACATATTCATGGGTAATTTATTTTTACAAGATTATCCCTTGTATTCACTTTTCCAAATTTTCCCCTCCTTCCCTCTACTCACTCCCCTAGATGACAGGCTATCCCATACATATTAAATGAGTTACAGTATATCCTTAATACAATATATGCGTGTAAAACCCAATTTCTTGTTGCCTGGTAAGAATTGGATTCCAAAGGTATAACTAACCTGTGTAGAAATGCAATAGTGCAAATATTGTACACTCAATTTCTAGTGTTCCTTCTGTGGGTGTGGCTGTTTCTGTCCATCATTGATCCACTGTAACTGAATTGGATCTTCTTTATGTTGAGGATATCCACTTCAATCACAATATGTCTTCATACAGTATCATTGTTGAGGTGTCTAGTGATCTCCTGGTTCTACGCATTTCACTCACTTTCAGTTCATGAAAATCTCTCCCAGCCTCTCTGTATTCATTCTGCTGACCATTTCTTACAGAACCATAATATTCCATAACATTCATATACCATAATTTACCCAATCATTCTCTAATTGATGGGCATCCATTCATTTTCCAGTTTCTAGCCACTACAAAAAGGGGTGCCACAAACATTCTGGTGCATAGAGGTCTCTTTCCCTTCTTATACTATTTCTTTGGGATATAAACCCAGTAGTAGCACTGCTGGATCAAAGGGTATGCACAGTTTGATAACTTTTTGGACATAGTTCCAAATTGCTCTCCAGAATAGCTGCATCCTTTCACAACTCCACCAACAATGTATTAGTGTCCCAGTTTTCCCACATTCCCTCCAACATTCATCATTATTTGTTTCTGTCATCTTAGCCAATCTGACAGGTGTGTAGTGGTATCTCAGAGTTGTCTTGATTTGCATTTCTCTGATCAATAGTGATTTGGAACACTTTCTTATGAGTGGATATAGTTTCAATTTCATCATCATCTGAAAATTGTCTGTTCATATCCTTTGACTATCAATTGGAGAATTGTTTTATTTCTTATAAATTAGGGTCAGTTCTCTATATATTTTGGAAATGAGACCTTTATCAGGACCATTAACTGTAAAAATATTTTCCCAATTTGTTACTTCCCTTCTAATCTTGTTTGCATTAGTTTTGTTTGTGCAAAAGCTTTTTAATTTGGTGTAATCAAAATCTTCTATTTTGTGATCAATAATGATCTCTAGTTCTCCTTTTGTCATAAATTCCTTCCTCCTCCATAAGTCTGAGAGGTAAAGGATCCTATGTTCCTCTAATCTGTTTATGATCTCATTCTTTATTCCCAAATCATGGACCCATCTTGATCTTATCTTGGTATATGATGTTAAGTATGGGTCCATATCTAATTACTACCATACTAATTTCCAGTTTTCCCAACATTTTTTTTTCAAATAATGAATTCTTATCCCAAAAGTTAGTATCCTTGGGTTTGTCAAAGACTAGATTTCTATAGTTGTACTCTATTTTGTCCTGTGTACCTATACTGTTCCACTCATAGGCCAGTCTATTTCTTAGCCAATACCAAATGGTTTTTGTGACTGCTGCTTTATAATATAGTTCTAGATCAGGTACAGCTAGGCCACTTTCTTTTTTTTTTTTTTTTTAATATTTAATTTTTTTATTTTTTTTATTTTTGTATTCATTTTTCCAAATTACCCCCCCTCCCTCTATTCCCTCCCCCCGATGACAGGCAATCCCATACATTTTACATGTGTTACAATATAGTCTAGGTACAATACATGTGTGTGAATATCACTTTCTTGTTGCACAATAAACATTAGAATCTGAAGGTACATGTAACCTGGGCAGACAGATATTAGTGCTAACAATTTACATTCACTTCCCAGTGTTTCTTCTCTGGATGTAGCTACCTCTGTCCATCATTGATCAATTGGAAGTGAGTTGGATCTTCTTTATGTTGAAGATTTCCACTTCCATCAGAGTACATCCTCATACAGTATTGTTGTTGAAGTGTACAGTGATCTTCTGGTTCTGCTCATTTCACTCAGCATCAGTTGATTTAAGTCTCTCCAGGCCTCTCTGTATTCCTCCTGCTGGTCATTTCTTACAGAACAATAATATTCCATAACCTTCATATACCACAATTTACCCAACCATTCTCCAACTGATGGACATCCATTCATCTTCCAGTTTCTAGCTACAACAAAAAGAGCTGCCACAAACATTTTGGCACATATATGACTCTTTCCGCTCTTTAGTATTTCTTTGGGATATAATCCCAGTAGTAGCGCTGCTGGGTCAAAGGGTATGCACAGTTTGATAACTTTTTGGGCATAATTCCAGATTGCTCTCCAGAATGGCTGGATTCTTTCGCAACTCCACCAGCAATGTATTAGTGTCCAAATTTCCCCACATCCCCTCCAACATTTATCATTATTTGTTCCTGTCATCTTAGCCAATCTGACAGGTGTGTAGTAGTATCTCAGAGTGGTCTTAATTTGCATTTCTCTGATCAGTAGTGATTTGGAACACTCTTTCATGTGAGTGGATATAGTTTCAATTTCTCCCTCTGAGAATTGTCTGTTCATATCCCTTGACCATTTATCAATTGGAGAATGGTTCGGTTTCTTATAAATTATGGTCAGTTCTCTATATATTTTGGATATGAGACCTTTGTCAGAACCTTTGTTTTTAAAAATATTTTCCCAATTTGTTACTTCCCTTCTAATCTTGTTTGCATTAGTATTATTTGTACAGAAACTTTTTAGTTTGATGTAATCAAAATCTTCTATTTTGTGATCAATAATGATCTCTAGTTCTCCTCTGGTCATAAATTCCTTCCTCCTCCACAAGTCTGAGAGGTAGATTATCCTCTGTTCCTCTAATCTATTTATTATCTCCCTCTTTATGCCTAAATCATGGATCCATTTTGATCTTATCTTGGTATATGGTGTTAAGTGTGGATCCATATCTAATTTCTGCCATACTAATTTCCAGTTTTCCCAACAGTTTTTTCCGAATAATGAATTTTTATCCCTAATGTTGGAATCTTTGGGTTTGTCAAAGATTAGATTGCTATAGATGTACCCTTTTTTGTCCTCTGTATCTAATCTGTTCCACTGATCTACCAGTCTATTTCTTAGCCAATACCAAATGGTTTTGGTGACTGCTGCTATATAATATAGCTTTAGATCAGGTACACTTAGACCACCTTCCTCTGAGTTTTTTTTCATTAGTTCCCTTGCAATTCTCGACCTTTTATTCTTCCATATGAATTTTGTTGTTATTTTTTCTAGGTCATTGAAATAGTTTCTTGGGAGTCTGATTGGTATAGCACTAAATAAATAGATTAGTTTGGGGAGTATTGTCATCTTTATTATATTCGCTCGGCCTATCCAAGAGCACTGAATGTCTTTCCAATTATTTAAATCTGATTTTATTTTTATGGCAAGTGTTTTGTAATTTTTCTCATATAATTCCTGACTTTTCTTTGGTAGATGGATTCCCAAATATTTTATACTCTCAACATTTGTTTGGAATGGAATTTCTCTTTGTATCTCTTGCTGTTGCATTTTGTTAGTGATATATAAAAATGCCGAGGATTTATGTGGATTTATTTTGTATCCTGCCACTTTGCTGAAATTTTGAATTATTTCTAGTAGCTTTTTAGCAGAGTCTTTGGGGTTCTCTAAGTATACCATCATGTCATCTGCAAAAAGTGATAGTTTAATTTCCTCATTTCCTACTCTAATTCCTTGAATCTCTTTCTCGGCTCTTATTGCCGAGGCTAGCGTTTCTAGTACTATATTGAATAGTAATGGTGATAGTGGGCAACCTTGTTTCACTCCTGATCTTACTGGGAAAGGTTGCAGTTTATTTCTATTGCATATTATGCTTACTGACGGTCTTAAATATATGCTCCTGATTATTCTAAGGAATAGTCCATTTATTCCTATACTCTCAAGAGTTTTTAGTAGGAATGGATGTTGGATTTTGTCAAATGCTTTTTCTGCATCTATTGAGATGATCATATGGTTCTTATTAATTTGATTATTAATATGGTCAATTATATTAATAGTTTTCCTAATATTAAGCCAGCCCTGCATTCCTGGTATAAATCCTACTTGATCATAGTGTATTATCTTGGAGATGATTTTCTGAAGTCTTTTTGCTAATATCTTATTTAAGATTTTAGCATCAATATTCATTAAGGAGATTGGTCTATAATTTTCTTTCTCAGTTTTCGATCTACCTGGTTTAGGTATCAGTACCATGTCTGTGTCATAAAAGGAGTTTGGTAGGACTCCTTCATCCCCTATTTTTTCAAATAATTTATATAACATTGGGGCTAATTGTTCTTTAAATGTTTGGTAGAATTCACATGTGAATCCATCTGGCCCTGGGGATTTTTTCCTGGGGAGTTGATTAATAGCTTGTTCTATTTCTTTTTCTGAAATGGGACTATTTAAGCAATTTATCTCCTCCTCTGTTAATCTAGGGAGCCTATATTTTTGGAGGAAGTCATCCATTTCACTTAAGTTATCAAATTTATTGGCATAAAGTTGGGCAAAGTAACTCCTTATTATTTCTCTAATTTCCTCTTCATTGGTGGAAAGATCCCCCTTTTCATTTGTAAGACTATCAATTTGATTTTCCTCTTTCTTTTTTTTGATCAAATTTACCAAAGGTTTATCTATTTTATTGGCTTTTTCATAAAACCAACTCTTGGTTTTATTTATTAATTCAATAGTTTTTTTACTTTCAATTTTATTGATTTCTCCTTTTAATTTTTGTATTTCAAGTTTAATTTTTGGTTGGGGGTTTATAATTTGGTCTTTTTCTAGCCTTTTAAGTTGTAAGCCCAATTCGTTAATCTTCTCTTTCTCAATTTTCTTCAAATAAGCCTCTAAAGATATAAAATTTCCCCTTATTACTGCTTTAGCTGCATCCCAAAGATTTTGATATGATGTCTCATCATTGTCATTATCTTGGGTGAAATTGTTAATTGTTTCTATAATTTGCTCTTTCACCCAGTCATTCTTTAAGATGAGATTATTCAGTTTCCAATTACTTTTTGGTCTATTTACCCCTAACTTTTTACTGAATGTAGCTTTTATTGCATTGTGATATGAGAAGAAGGCATTTATTATTTCTGCCTTCCTACATTTAATTTTGAGATCTTTATGTCCTAATATATGGTCAATTTTTGTATAGGATCCATGAACTGCTGAGAAGAAAGTATATTCCTGTCTATTGCCATTCAGTTTTCCCCAAAGGTCTATCATACCTAGTTTTTCTAATATTCTATTTACTTTTTTAATTTCTTTCTTGTTTGTTTTGTGGTTTGATTTGTCTAAATCTGAGAGTGAAAGGTTGAGATCTCCCACTATTATAGTTTTACTGTCTATTTCTTCTTGCAGTTCTCTTAACTTTTCCTTTAGAAAGTTAGATGCTATACCACTTGGTGCATATATGTTTAGTATTGATATGGTTTCATTATTTATGCTACCTTTCAGCAGGATATAGTTTCCTTCCTTATCTTTTTTAACGAGATCTACTTCTGCTTTTGCTTGATCTGAGATAAGGATAGCTACCCCTGCTTTTTTGGCTTTACCTGAAGCATAATAGGCTCTGTTCCAACCTTTTACCTTTATTCTGTATGTATCTCCCTGCTTTAAGTGTGTTTCCTGTAGGCAACATATCGTAGGGTTCTGCTTTTTGATCCAATCTGCTATCCGTCTCCGTTTGATGGGATCGTTCATCCCATTTACATTTACAGTTAAAATTACTAATTCTGTATTTCCTGCCATCGTATTATCCCCAGATTATGCTTTTTTCCCTTGACCCCCCTGATCCCCCTCCCCGATATTTAATTTACAGACCCCCCTTGTGACGCACAACCCTCCCTCTTTTTTTTTTTTTTTTTAGGATCCCTCCCCCCTCCCTCCAAGTCCCTTCACTTATTCTACTTTTCCTTTTCCCTTTTCCTCTCCCCCCTTTTAATGAGGTGAGAGAAAATTCTCTGAAAAACAAATATGTTAATTATTTACTCTTTGAGCCTCTCCTGATGAGAGTAAGATTCACACAATGATTCTCCCCCTCACTAAGTTCCCTCAGATATGGTGTATTTTCTATGCCTCTTCCTGGGATGTAGTTTCCCTCTTTTTATCACTCCTTCCCCTTTTTCTGTACCGACCTCCTTCCCTTTACTACACCCCCCTTTTTTTCTTTTATATCAGTAAAATCAAATTATCCTTGAGTATTTTTTTATATACCCACAACAGAGTTACAGTTCTCAAGGGTTCTGTGTACCTTTTTCTGTTTCTCTTCAGTCTTGTGGATGTAGATCAAATTTTTTGTTTAAGTCTGGTTTTTTTCTTAGAAACATATAGAATTCCTCTGTTTCATTGAATGACCATCTTCTTCCATGGAGAAAGATGCTAAACTTAGCTGGGTAGTTCATTCTTGGTTGCAGTCCTTGATCTTTTGCCTTACGGAATATCAGGTTCCAGGCCCTTCTATCTTTTAATGTGGAGGCAGCCAGATCTTGGGGGACCCTTATTGTGGCACCTTGGTATTTAAATTGTTTTTTTCTAGCTGCTTGCAGGATTTTCTCCTTTGTGTGGTAATTCTGCAGCTTAGCCACTATATTCCATGGTGTTCTTTTTTTAGGGTCTATTTCAGAAGGAGTTCGATGAATTCTTTCCACATCTACTTTCCCTTCTGTTTCTATTATCTCTGGACAGTTCTCCTTGATAATTTCCTGTAAAATAGAATCTAGGCTCTTTTTTTGGTCATAGTTTTCTGGAAGTCCAATAATCCGCAGATTATCTCTCCTAGATCTATTTTCCAGGTCTATAGATTTTCCCAGTAAGTATTTGATGTTGTTCTCCAGCTTCTCATTTTTTTTGTTTTGTTTGACTGATTCTTGGGTTCTCTGTGAATCATTCATTTCTATTTGTTCCATCCTGACTTTTAAGGAGTTATTTTCTTCTTTCACAGTTTTTAGTTCTTTTTGTAAATGCCCAATTTCGTTTTTAAATGAATTATTTTGCTCTATTGAGTTTTTTTCCATTTCCCTAATTTTTTTTTTTGAGAATTATTTTCTTTTTCCAATTCAGAAATTCTATTTTCTTGAGACTTTTTTATCTTTTCCAATTCAGAAATCCTACTTTCCTGTGTTTTTTTAACCTTTTCTAATTCACTAATTTTGTTTCCCTGCATCTCCTGTGAATTCTTTATTTTTTCCAACTCCAATTTCAGGACATTATTATTCTCTATCATAACTTCCCTTTCTTTTCCCCATTTTTCTTCGATCTCCCTCAATTTTTTAAGAGCTTCTTCTAGGAGAGAGTTATGTGATGGGGGGCAGGAATCGTTCCCCTTTAGGTTGTTGTCTGCTGACTCTCTGCTGTCAACTTCCTCGGGGTTGGATACCCGCTCTTTCTCTGTGTAGAAGGAATCTATGGTTTTTCTAGCTTTGTTGCTCATATTTAAAAAAATGTTTTGGGGTCTGTCCCTGGGGTAGGAAATTATTTACTTCTTTACCAGCTTCCTCCCAGACCGGATGGATGCAGTGGCTCCTGCGCCTGAGCTAAGATAGAGCTCTGGGAGAGAGTTCCCCACCCCCTCCCTGGAAGTGCCTCAGAGGTGATTAGCACTACTGTGCTTCGAGGGCGTAGAATAGTAAAGACAGCAGGAAGCCCAGCTTATGTGTCCGGGTGGGGAGTGGATGTCTGCAGCAGGTGACGTGAAAAGCCCCTGGGCTCAAACTGGAAGTGTCTGCCAGAAACCGTGGTCCCTAGTTCAAATGTTCCGCTTCTCTGGGACTTCCTGGAGCTGAGTTCCACTCCCTCCAGCTAAACTAGGCAGAGTGTGTTGCCTTGGGCCGTATCCACCCACTTGTCAATCTCTTAACTATTCTCAGGTGGTAGCTGAGGCTGCACCCCCTGGTGCTGATTCTCTGCTGAGTCACCCCCAGGATCGGGGAAAATCTAATCTGAGTTTTAAAATATTTTGGCTTTCTCTTCTGAACTGCTAAATAATTAGCAGAGAAGAGCTAACAGCCTGTGCCAGATTCCTTTACCTCAGTGGCTTCTCTGATCCCAGAGCCCTTCCCAGCGCAATGGGCGCAGTGTGCCCCTACCCCACCGTCTGTGCTGGTCTCTCTTATTCCTCCCCTGAGAACTGACCTTTCCTGTAGAAACTCCAGATTCTCTTCAGCTGGTAAGTCGTGCTTCCAGTCCTTGTGGTATCTATCAGTCCTGAGCTAATTTTGAGACTTAATTTATCTAATTGGTTGTGAGGGAGTGAGGACGTTCACTGAGTCCTGTGTTTCTTCTCCGCCATCTTGGCTCCGCCCCGGAAGTCCAGCTAGGCCACTTTCATTTGATTTTTTTTTTCATTACTTTCCTTGAAATTCTCGACCTTTTATTCTTCCATATGAATTTTGTTGTTATTATTTCTAGGTCATTAAAATAGTTTCTTGGGAGTCTTATTGGTATAGCACTAAATAAATAGATTAGTTTAGGGAGTATTGTCATCTTTATTATATTCGCTCAGCCTATCCAAGAGCACTTAATGTCTTTCCAATTATTTAAATCTGACTTTATTTTTGTGGTAAGTATTTTGTAATTTTGCTCATATAATTCCTGACTTTTCTTTGGTAGATGGATTCCCAAATATTTTATACTCTCGACATTTTTTTTTTTTTAAATGGAATTTCTCTTTGTATCTCTTGCTGTTGCATTTTGCTGGTGAGGTATAAAAATGATATTTATGTGGATTTATTTTATATCCAGCAACTTTGCTAAAGTTGTGAATTATTTCTAATAACTTTTTATTAGAATCTCTGGGGTTCTCTAAGTATACCATCATATCATCTGCAAAGAGTGATAGTTTGATTTCCTCATTACCTACTCTTAATTCCTTTAATCTCTTTTGTGACTCTTATTGCTGATATTAACATTTCTAATACAATACTGAATAGTAATGGTGACAGTGGGCAACCTTGTTTTACTCCTGATCTTACTGGGAAAGATTCCAGTTTATCCCCATTATATATGATGGTTACTGATGGTTTTAAATATATATTCCTTACTATTTTAAGGAATAGTCCATTTATTCCTATACTTTCAAGTGTTTTTAGAAGGAATGGATGTTGGATTTTATCAAATGCTTTTTCTGCATCTATTGAGATGATCATATGGTTTTTATTCATTTGATTATTAATATGGTCAATTATACTAATAGTTTTCCTAATATTAAACCATCCCTGTATTCCTGGTAGAAATCCTACCTGATCATATTGTATTATCCTGGGCATGATTTTCTGAAGTCTTTTTGCTAATATCTTATTTAAGATTTTAACCATCAATATTCATTAAGGATATTAGTTTATAGTTTTCTTTCTCCATTTTCAACCTACCTGGTTTAGGTATCAGTACCATGTCTGTGTCATAAAAGGAGTTTGGCAGGACTCCTTCTCCTATTTTTTCAAATAGTTTATATAACATTGGTGCCATTTGTTCTTTAAATGTTTGGTAGAATTTACATGTAAATCCATCTGGTCCTGGGGATTTTTTATTGGAGAGTTGGTTAATAGCTTGTTCTATTTTTTTTTTTTTCTGAAATGGGACTATTTAACCAATTTACTTCCTCCTCTGTTAATCTAGGAAGCCTATATTTTTGGAGGTAGTCATCCATTTCACTTAAGTTATCAAATTTATTGGCATAAAGTTGGGCAAAATAACTCCTTATTATTTTTCTAATTTCCTCTTCATTGGTGGAAAGATCCCCCTTTTCATTTCTAAGACTAACAATTTGATTTTCATCTTTCCTTTTTCTGATCAGATTTACCAAAGGTTTATCTATTTTATTGGCTTTTTCATAAAACCAACTCTTAGTTTTCCTTATTAATTCAATAGTTTTTTTTTAATTTCAATATTATTGATTTCTCCTTTTAATTTTTGTATTTCAAGTTTAGTATTTGGTTGGGGGTTTTTAATTTGGTCTTTTTCTAGCTTTTTAAGTTGCAGGCCCAATTCATTGATCTTCTCTTTCTCTATTTTATTCAAGTAAGCTTCTAAAGTTATAAAATTTCCCCTTATTACCACTTTAGCACATCCCACAAATTTTGGTATGATGTCTCATCATTGTCATTATCTTGGGTGAAATTACTAATTGTTTCTATAATTTGTTGTTTCACCCAATCATTCTTTAAGATGAGATTATTTAATTTCTATTTACTTTTTGGTCTATTTATTCCTAACGTCTTGTTGAATATAGTTTTTATTGAATTGTGATCTCAGAAGAAAGTATTTAGTATTTCTGCCTTCCTGCATTTAATTTTGAGATCTTTATGTCCTAATATATGGTCAATTTTTGTATAGGTTCCATGAACTGCTGAGAAGAAAGTATGCTCCTCTCTATCACCATTCAGTTTTCTCCCAAGATCTATCATACCTAATTTTTCTAATGTTCTATTTACCTCTTTAAATTCTTTCTTATTTGTTTTGTGGTTTGATTTATCTATTTCTGAAAGTGCAAGGTTGAGATCTCCCACTATTATAGTTTTGCTATCTATATCTTCTTGCAACTCTCTTAACTTCTCCTTTAGGAAGTTAGATGCTATACCACTTGGTGCATATATGATTAGTATTGATATAGCTTCATTGTCTATGCTACCCTTTAGCAGGATATAGTTTCCTTCCTTATCTCTTTTGATTAGATAAATTTCTGCTTTTGCTTGATCTGAGATAAGGATGGCTACCCCTGCTTTTTGGCTTTACCTGAAGCATAATAGATTCTGCTCCAGCCTTTTACCTTTACTCTGTAAGTATCTCCATGCTTTAAATGTATTTCCTCTAAACAACATATTGTAGGGTTCTGACTTTTGATCCAGTCTGCTTTCTGCCTCTGCTTAATGAGAAAGTTCATCCTATTCACATTTATGGTTAAAATTACTAGTTCTGTATTTCCTCTCATCATATTATCCCCAGATTATGCTTTTTTCCTCTTGTCCCCCTTATCCCCTTTCAGAGTATTATACCTATGGACCCCACTTGTGTCATGCAGCCCTCCCTTTTTAGTATCCCTCCCCCCTCCTTTTAAGTCCCTTCCCCTTTCTTGTACCCGTCCCTTATTCCTCTTTTCCTTTACCCTTTTCCTCTCTCCCCCTTTTAATGAGGTGAGAGAGAATTCTCTGAAAAACATATATGTCAATTATTTACTCTTTGAGCCTACTTTGATGAGACTAAGATTCACACACTGTTCCTCCCCCTCTCTAAATTTCCTCAGATATGGTAAATTTTCCTTGCCTCTTCCTGGGATATAGTTTACCTCTTTTTATCTCCCCTTTCCCGTTTTCTGTTACTATCCCCTTTCCCTTTCTACTTCCCTTTTTTTAATGTTATATAAGTAAAATCAAATTATACATGTGGACTTTCTGTATATCCACAACAAAAATACAGTTCTCAAGAGTTCCTTTTACCTTTTTCTGCTTCTCTCAAGTCTTTTGGTTGGAGATCAAAATTTTTGTTTAAATCTGTTTTTTTCCCTAGAAACAAATTGAATTCCTCTGTTTCATTAAATTTCCATCTTCTCCCATGGAAGAAAATGCTAAACTTAGCTAGGCAGTTTATTCTTGGCTGCATTCCAAGTTCTTTTGCCTTTGGAATATCAGATTCCAGGCCCTTCGATCCTTTAATGTGGAGGCAGCCAGATCTTGAGTGACCCTTATTGTGGTTCCTCAGTATTTAAATGGTTTTTTCCTGGATGCTTGCTATATTTTTTCCTTAGTCTGGTAGTTCTGCAGCTTAGCCACTATGTTCTGTGGAGTTTTTTATTTATTTATTTTTTTAGGGCCTTTTTCAGAAGGTATTCGATGAATTCTTTCAATGCCCATTTTCCCTTCTGTTTCTATTATCTCTGGACAGTTCTCTTTGATGATTTCCTGTAAAATAGAATCTAGGCTCTTTTTTTCATCATAATTTTTGGGAAGTCCAATGATCCTCAGATTATCTCTCCTAGTTCTATTTTCTAGGTCTATAGATTTTCCCAGTAAATATTTGATGTTATTCTCCAGCTTTTCATTTTTTTTATTTTGCTTCACTAATTCTTGGTTTCTCAATGAATCATTCATTTCTATTTGTTCCGTCCTGATTTTTAATGAGTTATTTTCTTCATTCACATTTTTTAGTTCTTTTTGTATATGTCTAATTGAGTTTTTAAATGAATTATTTTGCTCTGTGGAGTTTTTTTTTTTTTTCATTTCAATATATATATATATATATATATATATATATATATATATATATATATATATATATATATATATATATATATATATATTTTTTTTTTTTTTTTTTTTTTTTTTTAGTAAGTTATTTTCTTTTTCCAATTCATAAGTCCTACGTTCTTGGGAATTTTTTATCTTTTCCAATTCAGAAATCCTACTTTCCTGTGATTTTTTTAACCTTTTCTAATTCACAAATTTTGTTTCCTTCACTTCCTGTCAATTCTTTATCTTTTCCAATTCAAATTTCAGGACGTTGTTATTCTCTATAATAACTTCTCTTTCCTTTCCCAATTTTTCTTCTAACTCTCTTAACTTTTTAATAGTCTCTTCTAGGAGAGAGTTATGTGATGGGGGGCAAGTATCATTTCCCTTTAGGGTATTATCTGGAGACTGTCTGCTGTTAGCCTCCTTGGGGTTGGATACCCGTTCTTTCTCTGTTTAGAAGGTATCAATCATTCTCTTCAATTTCTTACTCATTGTTAAAACTCTGTGGGGTCTGCCCTTTGGGTTGGAAATTTATCAAAGAACAGAGATAGGGTAGATTACAGCAGTCTTGTGCCCGGGCTATGAGAGAGCTCTGGGAGAGATTTCCCCCCCCCCCCCTCTGGAAATGACTCAGCCTAGTAAGGAATCCTGCTGTGTGGCCTAATGATTTCTCTGCGGCTAGAGACTGAACAGTGAAAGTGTCACAACCCCCAGCCAAAGCCTCCAGTGGGGCCGTGGATATTAGCAGCTGATGAGAAAAGCTCCTGAGCTCAAACCAGAACTCTCTGCCAGGAAAGCACAGTTGCTGTTGCAGGGGTTCCACTGCTGTGGGAGTTCTGCTGCTACTGGAGTTTCCCTACTGCTAGAATTCCACTACCTCAGACTGAGCCCCACATTATGTGGATTAGAGGCTGCCCTGGTCTGTGTCTCCTGCTGTTCAGGTTCTTAACTGCCCCAAGGAAAAGCCCCTGACAGCAGAAGGCAGCTGAACAGCATGCTGGGATTGGTGTTGGGTCACTCTTGGTTTTGGGTTCTGGAATTTTTTTTTTTTAAGTGGCTTTGATTTCTCTTCTGATCTGCTGTTTTACAAGCAGAGTAGAGCTATCATCCTATGCCAGATTCCTCTATCTCAGTGTCTTCTCTGATCCCAGAGTTCTCCCCAGCCCATTTGGCACAGTGTGCTAGCTTTAGTCTACCCTGCCATTGCCGGTCTTTTTTTTTCCTCCCCTCTGGACCAACCTTTTCTGATGAAATTCCAGATTCTCTTCGGCTGGTAAGTTGTGCTTCTAATCCTTGTGGCTTTTATCAGTCCAGCATTATTTTTGAGGCTGAGTTT
This sequence comes from Sminthopsis crassicaudata, assembly GCF_048593235.1. NCBI lineage: Eukaryota > Metazoa > Chordata > Mammalia > Dasyuromorphia > Dasyuridae > Sminthopsis > Sminthopsis crassicaudata. The sequence continues at coordinate 550,432,996 of NC_133617.1, read as the reverse complement.
AATAGTTGGTATTGAGAGTAAAAAGGAACTTAGAAATTCACGTGTATCTTCTCTGCCATCTTGTCTCTGCCCCCCAAAAAAGTGATATTATAAGCAAATTAGAAGAACAAAGGATAGTTTGCCTCTCAGATCTGTGGAAAAAGAAGAAATTTGTAGCCAAAGAAGAACTAGAGTACATTATTGAATACAAAATGGATAATTTTGATTACACTAAGTCATAAAGTTTTTGTACCGATAAAACCAATGCAAACAAGATTAGAAGAAAAGCAATATAAACTGGGAAAAATATTTTTACATTCAAGGATTCTGAAAAAAGGCCTCATTTCTAAAATACATAAAGAATTGACTCAAATTTATAAGAATTCAAGCCATTCTCTGATTGAGAAATAAGTATTCTCTTTTCAACCTGAAATCTAAGTCTGCGGGCATTCAATTTCATTCAGTAGAAGCCCCAGCCTCAGACTTCTTATAAAGAGATAATTTTGAATTTTCAAATCTCTGCAGAAGTCTGAAGTCAGAGAGAGGATTGTGCTGAGTATGGATCACCACATAGTATTTTCCCTCTTTTTCTTGTTTGCTTTGTTTTTTTTTCTCATTTTTTTTCCCTTTTTGAGCTGATTTTTCTTGTGCAGCAAGATAATTGTGGAAATATGTATAGGATTGTGTTGGGATTACTAGGTGAGAACTGAGGTTGTCTGGATGGTGACAAGGTGAGAATTCAGGTTTTCTGGACAATTACAAGGTGAGAACTCAGGTTGACTTGATAGAGGGGGCAAGCTCATTGGCTGGGGTGGTTCTTCCCAGAAGCCCTTGCATTATCCCACGCCCATTCTCTGGGAGAATAAAAGAGAGGACTCTCAGAGAAAGAAGAAGACTCTCTGCATTACATCAGGCCTGACGGGGCTCTCTGCAGGAAGGGAAGTCACTTCTAAGGACAAGAGTTAACAGCAACTGCCTGGAGACAACGGTTCTCTACAGGAAGAAGAATCTGTCTGAGAGATTTGAGTAGACACAGCAGATCTCTTCCCAGAGAGCGATCCAGCAGCTTCTGAAGACGACAGCTCGCTACAATTGGCGCCCAACGTGGGGCAAGGACTTTTGCTTATCCTGACAAGAGGAACTAGACCAGACCTTTGCAATTTGGCGCCCGAACAGGGACAGACACGGTCCTGATTCCAGTGGAAAAGCTTCCGATCTAGATCTCAGTCTCTCTGACCCAGAACCGTGAGTAATGAGGAAACTTTGTTAAAGATTAAGTGAGCATGCTAATAGATAAATAAGGAACTTAACTTGTTAAGGGCTAAACCAGGAATCTCTTATAGCTGAAATGGGGCAGATGTTAGCTATATTCAATCCCTGGACCTCAGCTGACTCATCCCCAGCCCCAGAAGCAACCTCAGCTCCACCCCCATTCAGGAGTGGTACTATAGAGAGTATAATCAACATAATTGAGGAGCAGAGTTTACTTGTAACCTGGGTACAGATTGCTAAACTCTTGGCTGCATTAAGACGCACATCCCCTTGGTTCTTAGAGGAAGAAAAGATAGATGTAGATAAATGGAAGCTAGTGGGATATGAAATGAAAGAATTTCAAGCAAAAAATGGGCCTTGTTCAATTTCTGCAGAAGTATTTTATATCTACAACATAGTTCAATTAGCCTTAAACTATCAAGCAAGTTGTAGGAGAAGGAAAAGTTCTAAAAATGAACAGAGGAGGAAGTGTGAGGAAAAAAGGAAAGATCAAGATCTTTCCCTAGAGCAAGAGGATTTAAATGAGGAATTATGGTATGATTCTTTTGAAGAAGCTTCAACCCTGCCTAGAGAACAGATTATTGACAGGCCCACATCAACCCCACCTTCAGAGATGGAGGAAGAAAGAGGGGAAGAGGCAGAAACACAAACAGAATTGTCTGTGAAGCAGCCTAAGCCTATGACAAGATTAGAAAAAGCATTGGTTAAAGCTAAGAGAGAAAGACAGGATATAAGTGATTTTATACATGCATATCCTGTGATTGAAAATACTGACTCTGTAGGTAAAAAAAAGGAGAAGATATGCACCTTTAGATTTGAATAAAATTAAGGATTTGAAAAAAGGTTGTACCCTTTATGGGGCTACATCAGCTTATGTTGAAATGTTACTAGATGGTTTGTCTTATGAAGTCCTAACCCCGAATGATTGGAAATCCATAGCAAGGATATGCCTGGAACCTGGAGAAAATTTATTATGGCTTGCGGAATTTCATGAATTATGTAAAATTCAAGTCAGATGCAATTTGGAAATAGGAGTTAACACACAATTCACTTTTGAGCACTTAGCTGGTGAAGGTCAATATGGAGAGAATTCGGAACAGATTAATTATACCATGACAATATATGAACAAATTGCTAAGGCTGCAATAAAAGCTTGGGGTGTCCTTCCTGGACAGAAAGATCGTGGAGAGGCTTTCACTAAAATACAGCAAGGTCCCAATGAACCTTTTGCAGATTTTGTGGGACGTTTGCAAACTGCTGTCAAAAGAACTATTGGAGAAAATTCAGCTACAGAAATAATGACCAGACATCTGGCTAAGGAAAATGCCAATGAGATTTGCAAAAGAATTATATGGGGATTAGACAAAGATGCTCCTTTAGAGGAGATCATAAGACGCTGTGCTACAGTGGGAACAAATGCTTTTTACACCCGGACAATGATGAATGTGGAAAGACAGGGTCCCTCCTGGCAAGGGCCTTCTAGAGAAACTCGGCGATGTTTTCAATGTGGAAAAATTGGACATCTAAGAGCTCAGTGTAGGTATGGAGATACAGTGAGGAAACAGGGTGAGAGAAGACCTAAAACCCCATGTCCAAAATGCAACAGAGGACTCCATTGGGCATCAGAGTGTAGATTAATTCAGGGAAATGGGATGAGGGGCCCAGGTCCAGGGCCCCAGGCAAAAAAGACTTGGGGCATGATGGCAGCTGATGTTACACCCAAAGAACCTTTAGAAGGCCAGGACTCTGATTTAATCAACCAGCAGAAAAGCAATCACATGGCAGAAAGGGATTACCTGATAAGTGAGCCAAAAGGCAATCAGATTGCAAAAATGGATTACACTTGGGGAGAATACAGGCCTTTTAAACCAACAGGGCTGTGCCCAGTGCAAACAACTCCAATGTAATTGTCAGATGATGAGAAGAGATTTAGAAAGTGATAAATAGAAGGAAATTAGATAGGTTAACTGCCTGGGAGAGAGGGTTTGCTTGTATTTCTTCAGCAGGAGAAGGAATCAGATGGGTGCCAACGAGTCATATTCGCCTTGTCCACCAGAGAGAGACAGAAAAAGAGAAAGACCTCAAAATAAAGGAGAAGATCTAAGAAACATCTGACACTGAAAGAGCATGGATAATAAGAAGACTGTTAAAGAACTTAAAAACCAGCAGGAATCATTGGACTTCCTCACACAAGATGAGAATAATGGACAATGGACTTATGGACATTTATAAATTTTCAATTTATGATTATGATTATGTTATATACTTCTAGCATGTGTTATGTTACTATGTTACTATGTGCTTATGTAATTTATGTAATTATCTGTAATACTTCCCATATTGATGGATTTATGTTTCAAGGTCATGACTGTCCTATGTTCTAAATCAAAAGAAAGGGGGAGATGTTGGGATTACTAGGTGAGAACTGAGGTTGTCTGGATGGTGACAAGGTGAGAATTCAGGTTTTCTGGACAATTACAAGGTGAGAACTCAGGTTGACTTGATAGAGGGGGCAAGCTCATTGGCTGGGGTGGTTCTTCCCAGAAGCCCTTGCATTATCCCACGCCCATTCTCTGGGAGAATAAAAGAGAGGACTCTCAGAGAAAGAAGAAGACTCTCTGCATTACATCAGGCCTGACGGGGCTCTCTGCAGGAAGGGAAGTCACTTCTAAGGACAAGAGTTAACAGCAACTGCCTGGAGACAACGGTTCTCTACAGGAAGAAGAATCTGTCTGAGAGATTTGAGTAGACACAGCAGATCTCTTCCCAGAGAGCGATCCAGCAGCTTCTGAAGACGACAGCTCGCTACAGGATTGCACTTGTTTAACATATATTGGATTACTTGCCATCTGGGAAAGGAGAGGGGGTAAGAGAGGGAAATTATATGGAACACAAATTTTTACAAGATTGAATGTTGAGAGTTATCCATTCATATATTTTAAAAACAAAAAATTAAATTTAAAAAGTTAAAAAAAAAAGATTCAATGAGTTCTTTTTTTTTAGAGAAAAAAATAACTGCTGAGTCCCACAAAGTTAGGGTTAGAATGATCCCCCCTTTTTAGGGAAAGGGTGACAAGACCTCATGAATCCCTACTTCAGGCAAAGTCAGTGAGCTCTCCCCCCTTTAGGGAAGGAAAGACAAGACCTCTTGAGCCAGTTTAAATTTAGCAAAATTAAAAAAAAAAAGATCTGGCTATTTTAGGATTTAAAAGCGTTTTGGGTTTTTTTTTTTTTTTTTTTTTTTTTTTTGTATTTCTATTTCTTGTGGGACAGTATTAACCACAAAAACAATCAGAGACTCTCAGAGTAAGAAAAAGGAGTTTATTACAATCTCCAGAGAAAGGGAATCTCCCATCTGACAAGATATTTGTCAGTAAAGAAGTGCAAAGTAAAAAGTTCAAAACACAAAACCCCCATCCCTACCTGGCCTTTTCTCCCATTGTTTGGGGGAGTCCAGGCTTACATTCTAATCTTGGAAATTACCCAGAACTAAAAGAATACAAATCAATAATATTAAACTTTTGATTTAAATTTCCCTAGAGAACTGCAATATAGGCTGATGTCCTCAGATAAGAGAATTCAAAGCCATCATCACCTTTAAAAGAAGTTCTTAAATGCTAATTAAGAAGAGGAGGGAAACTGGAGGGGACAAACATCTGAAGCTTTTATCTATAGCTCTATTTGTTATTAGAAAATCTCAAGTCACAATTAAGGCTATTTTCCCCTGAGAGTGTTTTCATTCAGTTAATTCCACACAATCCCTCTCCTTTCCTTATTAACCTTTAAAGACCTCTCATACAATTCTTGATACATTTCCTCAACCAGCTTATTCTCAGTCTCCAGTCCCTCAGCTCCTGGCTTGTTCTTTTTCTCTGCTAGGGTCCATCTTTGTCTAAGGGGACCTCCCTCTCCAGATTGCTCAATCTTTATTATTCTGGCCAATAATGTCTGTACTTTCTTTGTGATAAGCTGTATCACAAATGAGAGGCAGTCAGAGAGTATAATAACTCCATTTAAAGGTATTAGCAGGAACCAAAGAACCTGCTTCCACCAGCTGCTTCCAGACCAAGACTGCCAAGAGGTAGTCTCAGTGGTTTGGTCTGCTAATGAATCCAGTGCCTATGTGGTCTCACAAATCATGGTCTGGAGTCTAATACAAATTGGGATTCTGCACCCCAAAACCTATTTGGGGGCCATCTATTAGCCCAACCACTTGTGTCCCCAGCAATCAGAATAGATAATCTTTCACAAATAAAAGTGTCCATCACTAAAATCAGCAACAACAGAAATGCTAAAAGAAAGACAGATCACAAATTTCCTATATATATCCTCAATGATCCTATATCCACCCAATGGGAGGTCACCAGGATGGCTGGAATCCACAATCCACTCTGTGGGCATGGTAACTGGACCCTTAGTCCAATTGTGTGAGTCCAGCCCTTCTCCTTGGTCCTCACAGTGATGTCTGACATCAGCAAGACTTGCAAAGTGCCCTCCCATGAAGGAGGGAGTTTTTCCTCTTATGACAATGGTGGAGTGTCTAGACTTGGGGGGAAAAAAGGGCATCAAGACCAACAGGGGGTCAGCCCATTCAGATTCCTCATTCCCTGCCCTTCTCTCTTCCTCTTCTGCAAGATGGTCTCCTCCAGCTTCAAAGGACTGACTGGTTGGTGCCCGTTTACATGTATAATAATAATGATCACAGGCAGTAAGAGGTTTTTCAAGATTTGTATTAAAATGTAGTGTGAGCTGGGGCATCTAGATGGCATAGTGGATAGAGCACCAGTCCTAAAATCAGGAGGACCTGAGTTCAAATGTGGCCTCAGACCACTCAACACTTTCTAGCTGTGTGACCCTGGGCAAGTCACTTAATGCCAAATGCCTCAGCAAAAAAATCCCCAAAAATATGTAGTGTGAGCTAATTCCTTACTTACCTTTACTGTGCACCTGATTTATACAATATTTATATTATTATATATTCTACTGATTAATATTACATATTAATATTAATTAATATAATCATATAATTAATATTATATATTATACTGATTTATACAATCAGTATAAATATTTCCTTCCTTCTTTTCCAATAATTCATGGCTTGATTGACCACATAAAGTTTACTCCCCTCACTACTTAGGTGCCCCAAGTATCTTACTTCTCTTTCCACAAATTTCAGTTTATCTTTTGAGATTCAGAGCCCCTCCCTCTCTAGGAAGTTAGCAATTTATTGCAGATCCCACTGACCTCTTTTATTTCCCCCAGTGATCAATAAATTATTAATACATTGCAAAATCTGGCTACCCCAGGGGAAGCTCTAAATTTCCCCCAGATGTTTCTAGTATTTGCCCAAACAGATTATGGCATTCTCTATCTCCCTGGGGTAGAATACACCACCTATATTGCTGATTTCTTCCAGTATCCTGGCCTTCCCATTCAAAGGCAAAAATATCCCTGCTTTCAGGATCTACAGGACAAGCCCAGAAAATATCTTTTAAGTCCCTTTTCTTGCTTAATTTCTGTTACTTTGTTCATATTCTGACTTTGAGAGACTGCATTTCCAATAATCTGAACAATCATCTGTCTTAGGTTCCCTCAAACTTTCTCTGCAAATTGGATTGTTATGATCCCAATTGGGATTCTGAAGGGGGAATGTTTGTTCCCTCTGTGCAACCGGGATGGGCAGGTTGTATTGCAGCTCTGCTGCAATACAATCTGTTCTTGCTCTTCTCCAATGAAGAGGATCCCTAAGACTGATATCAGTTCTGACCAGGAGTAAATGTTAGGACCAAGAAATTGGTCAAACTGTCCTGATAACCCAGATGGATCTTCTTAAAGGCTTTTTTTTTTTCTCTTTTAAAAAAAATTCTCACTTCTATTCCACTCAGGGGAGCATTTACGAACTCAATTCCTCCCTGGAAGACTGGGACCTTCCTAAGTAGGAACAAGCTAGTCTTTGTGGGGAATAGAAAGTTTTATTGATCCTTTAATATTTGCATAAGCAGAAGGAGAGGAAATAGTTAACAGTTTTAAATCATTTGAGCTCCTTGGGAGTTCTTAGGAGCAATGGCCGGCTAAAGGACATAGGAAGAAGGCTGTGCCAAGAAGGGGTCCCCAGGATAGAATTTCTCTGGCTCCTCTTCCTCCTCCCTTAAAACAGATTATCCCACAGTCAACTCCAACAAGGTTGCATATTCACTCTCCTCAGAATTAACAAATTTCTTTGAATTTACATACTGATTCAATTTTTTAGCACACCCAGACCTTGGAAGATCCATACTTTGACAAGAAGACATTTCCTTCCAGTGGGGCTCCTGCCCAGACAAAACAATATTTAATCATTTTCTTTTTGTCCTTCCCTGGACTTTTGGTATTTTACCCCAATTCTTAAGCATATTACCTAAAGGATTATCTTCTTGGATACTAAATAGATTCTCAGAGCCAGCTAATTTAGATTTTTTCCTTCTCATGATTCACAGCTTTCTTATCCTCTCTAATGGAGGATTTACCTGATTCCCCCCCCAAAAAATAAGAAAATCTCTATGGACTTCCTTAATATCAAAGAGAATTGGGATCTTTTTACAAACTCGAACTGCCTAAATTCCCCCAATCCCAATCCCAGTCACCCAGAGAGCTCACCAGTTATTTGGCAGAGTCTTTCCTCCCCTCATCAGTTCTTGCTTTTACCTGGGTTATCTGACTGATTACAAACTTTTCTCAGATGGCTTATGTCCTGGGAGGAATTAATCCTCTATCTTTTCTAGCCACTTCCATTTTTGCTTTCTCTGCTTGTCTTGTCTCTGAGAGTGTATCTGATTGGACTGGGAGTTCCTGAGTCAAGTCCAAGTACTACCAGAGAACTTGCTGAAGAGCACCTGTCAAAGGATTCTTTACAGGAGAGAGCCCTCATGAACAGGAAATATTCTGAAGGAACCCCCAAACTGTGTGGGACAGTATTAATCACAAAAACAATCAAGATAGAGTAAGAAAAAACAAAAAGGAGTTTTTTTTACAATCTGAGGAAAAAGGATATTTCCCATCTGACAAGGTATTTGTCAATGAAGAATTGCAGTTAAAATTGCAAAACACAAAATTAAATACCTTGAATGCAGAAGTCCCCAGCCCAGCCTGATATTTTTTCCCATTGTTTGGAGATTCTGGGCTTACATTCTAACTGCTGAAATCTAACCCAGAAATTAAAGAATACATGTCAATAATAATAAGCTCTTAATTTATATTTCCCTAGAGAACTGCAATATAAGCATTCAAAGCCATCAGCACCTTTAAAAGATAATAATTATCTTTATATTATAATATTTTCTATTAATGCTTAAATGCTAATTAAGAAGTGGTGGGAAACAGGAGGGGACAAACACCTGCAACTTTTAGCTATAGCTCTATTTATTATTATAAAGTCACAATGGAGACTATAGTTTAAGGCCATATTCCCATGAAAGTAAATTCACTCACTTAATTCCACAGTTTTAAGTCTGTTTGCTTGTCAGGAATTTTAATGCAAACTAATCTGAATTTCTCTTAAGCTTTCAAGCTTCTCACCCTAGACTGACCTGAGAATGACCAAGGCTACTACATGTAGACTTGTTCAGGCTCTCCAAAAAATGGTAGGTTCTCCCAAAACACCATGTTCTGGAGTAAAATTTAGTTTCTCTGTAGATGGATCCCTACTTCCCCAACCCTACCCTGAATTCTAAAACTATTCTCAGAGAACTCTGGATTCTATAAAAAGTGTGTGGTCTCTCTCCCAGTGGCTTGGGAAAATCTAGGGAAATCCACTTTACACTTTAAAATCTTTCTACTTCCCAATAATAAAAAATAATAAATAATAAAAATAAAATGAAATAATAAAAAATAAAAAATAATAAAAAAATAAAATATTTCTACTTCCCAAACAGTCCACATATGGATGATTACAAAAAAGATAAGAACCATTGCCATTTTTCACCTTGGGGAGAGACCCTGGGGTCTCCATCTTAGGACTCATATAGTTTACTGCCATTTCAAAGATTTCAGACAATCTAAGAAAATTAAGTTTTTTTGGGAAAAAGGAGTTTTCTCCCAAAAATATGAATCTAAATTACTGTATGTTTAAATTTAAATAGAATTACTTTCAATTGATGTATTTGGAAATAAAGTTTTATTCATATGTTTTCATTAATATTGAAATATTGCTACTAGAAATTTAGATTGATTTGATTTTAATAAAAATGGTTATTAGAACAAAATTCTTTGATAACTTATCTAAAGAAATCACATAATATATTTAAGGTACTATATTGCTTTCTAAATTGTATATTGGGCAATTTGTAAAAAAATTATATAAACTATGATTTAAAATTTTGTCATCTCAGCTGTACATAGTATAAATTTGTAAAATTTGGTCTAAAGTTATTTAGTTATTACCTATATTCTGAATCTTAAGGTTTTGTCTTGCTTTTTAAAACAAATGTATATGTATATATGTATATATATATATATATACATATATATATATAAAGTTTTTTTAAAGATGATTTTAAAAAATAAGATTGATTGTAAAAGCAATTAATAAGATTAAAGGGAAAATAAGAAGCTAGTATGATTGTATTGGCATGAGCCATATTTATGGGGCTGTGATGGTGACAACTGAGATGAAGAGCCTGTATTCTTGAGATGGAAATAGGCATTTGACCTGGCTTTGTGAATTTGGAAATAACTAAGAGGTATGAGTTTGAATGGAACATTCAATTAGAATTTCACAAGCTAAAGATTTTTAAAATAACTTTTGCAATTGGTATGTGTGTTAAAATTAGAAACTGACTATAGATTATATGAGATTTCTATCCATTTTTGTGACAAACTATGTTATGTCTATTTGGCTATCACTTATGAAAACTGTGAGATTGTTAACTAAGTTATTTTGGGTTATTGTCATAAGATTGAAGCTAAAATTGATAATTATTTTGTGTGGGGAAAAAAGCCCATAGCAACTTTAAGGTAGGGAAAGTAGATTTACTCCCTGCTCTGGAGTACCTTCCCCTTGCCAGATTTGGGAAGAAAAAAAAAAGCTTGGTTCTAGGTATACAACTAAAATTCTTTATTATTGAGGATTTTTGGTAACCTGAAATTTAGGAGTAAAAACTGTATATCATGATTTCATTTTTTAAGTTGAGGGTTTAGTCAACTGCTCCTTAGAAGAGAGAATTCCACTCATTCCTTATCCCTCCCCCCAAGCTGGTTAAATGAAATTCCTTTAATATTAGTTGGTTCTATTGCTTAAAGGAATAATTTACATTTACATGCTATTAATAACTGTTTTTTTTTTAATTTTTCAAGTTTTTGGCTGTTTTAAAATAAAGTCATTTCAAAGGTTCTACTGCTTGGAGATGCAAGAAACTTTAAGTGAAGTTTGTTAGAAAGTTTTCTGAAAATGATGACTTCTAAGATCTCTATCTAGCTTCAGCAGACTTATTTAGAATTTATTTTAAGTGCATCATGGTCACATTGTTTAATGAATATAGTAGCAAATACAATGTATAGCTTTCTTGGAGCATCTTAGAGCAGGATTTTAACCTGAAGGTCCTCCATCTAGTTTTGACTCTGCTCTATAGACACATGGTTAGATAGTTTAAGATCTGAAGTCTCTGATTAGTGAAACTTGCTATTGAGAAGAAATCTCTGGGGATTATAAGTATAATTGAATTTGGGGATGATTGATGAATTATCAAGTTAGTAACCCATCATTTGAGAGCTGAGTTGGCTATGAGGTGGGATTTTTACTACATGATTGGTTGCCAGCTGTGACTTATGTGTCCTCAGGCTGAAATCTTGAATGATCAGTTCTGATGCTATTAGAATCATTTTCCTTGCTTTTTCCTCTTATAGCAAATTTCTATAATCAGAGTAAGTAGTCAATAGAAATTGTAAGCACAGTTCAAATACATAGTTCAAGTATGTAATAGTTTGCTGTTTTCAATTTGAAAATATGTAGTCATTATATCTTATAATTAGGTAAATGAGTATTTGGCCTAGTCATGTACTAATTGTTAGTTATAACTGTCTCTATGAAAAAATGTAAGAACAATTGACACAATTCTCTGTGGGACCTGTCATTTTATTGGTTATTGAAATTAAGCTAAAACATCATTAGTATGATTTGGAGAAGAGAATTTTAGTCTATTCAAGTTTTCTTGGAGAGATGTAACTTATGGAATATTTTGTTACATCAATGGAAATATTAATTCAAATGTTTTACTAACATGCGAATAACATTTGCATAGTGTCCTGCAGCACAAACATGTTTTTCTTTTGAATAATTGATATGAAAAACTTCTGGCCAATCTAGAAATCTGAGTGGTTTTGTACCTACTTTGGGCCAGCTTCTTTTTTTTTTTTTAATTAATTTTATAATTATAACATTTTTTGACAGTATTTTTTACATTATCCCTTGTACTCCCTTCTGTTCCAAATTTTTCCCCTCCTTCTCTCTACCCCCTCCCCTAGATGGCAGGCATTCCCATACATATTAAATATCTTATAGTATATCCTAGGTACAATATATATGTGCAGAACCGAATTTTGTTGTTGTTTTTGTTGTTGCAAAGGAAGAATTGTATTCGGAAGGTACAAATAATCTGGGAAGAGAAACAAAACAAAACAAAACAAAAAAATGTGACAGTTTACACTCATTTCCCAGTATTCCTTTTTTGGATGTAGCTGATTCTGACCATCATTGATCAATTGGAATTGGATTAGCTCTTCTCTTTGTTGAAGATATCCACTTCCATCAGAATACATCCTCATACAGTATCATTGTTGAAGTGTATAGTGATCTCCTATTTCTGCTCATTTCACTCAGCATCAGTTGATGTAAGTCTCTCCAAGTCTCTCTATATTTATCCTGTTAGTCATTTCTTACAGAGCAATAATATTCCATAACATTCATATACCACAATTTATTCAGGCATCCATTCATTTTCCAGTTTCTAGCCACTACAAAAAGGGCTGCCACAAACATTTTGGCACATACAGGTCCCTTTCCCTCCTTTAGTATTTCCTTGGGATATAAGCCCAGTAGTAGCACTGTTGGGTCAAAGGGTATGCCCAGTTTGATAACTTTTTGGGCATAGTTCCAGATTGCTCTCCAGAATGGCTGGATTCTTTCACAACTCCACCAACAATGCATCAGTGTTCCAGTTTTCCCACATCCCCTCCAACATTCATCATTATATTTTCCTGTCAGCCAATCTGACAGGTGTGTAGTGGTATCTCAGAGTTGTCTTAATTTGAATTTCTCTGATCAATAGTGATTTGGAACACTCTTTCATATGAGTGGAAATAGTTTCAATTTCATCATCTGAAAATTGTTCATATCCTTTGATCATTTATCAATTGGAGAATGGTTTAATTTCTTATAAATTAGAGTCAGTTCTCTATATATTTTGGAAATGAGGCCTTTATCAAAACCTTTAACTGTAAAAATGTTTTCCCAATTTGTTACTTCCTTTCTAATCTTGTTTGCATTAGTTTTATTTGTACAAAAACTTCTTAATTTGATGTAATCAAAATTTTCTATTTTGTGATCAATAATGATTTCTAGTTCTCCTTTGGTCACAAATTCCTTCCTCCTCCACAAGTCTGAGAGGTAAACTATCCTATGCTCCTTTAATTTTTTTATGATCTCGTTCTTTATGCCTAAATCATGGACCCATTTTGATTTTATCTTAGTATGTGGTGTTAAGTGTGGGTCTATGTCAGGGCAGCTTCTAATGCCAGAGCTAGATCAATGGAAACTTCCCTTACACCTACAACAGGCTACAAAAGCTGTTTTGAAATTTATTTTCATTGGTCACAGGCTAGGAACCCAAGTGAGTCTTGAAAGTATCATTGATCCCTCTTCTCCTGAAATCTGTTCAGGAGAGAGATAACTTGTCTAGAAAAAAAAACAATTCTGGCAGAGAGGCTTTACACATGCCTCATGTAGTAGCTTGAGTTAATCCTGCTTTTGACAGGTAAATGAGACCTGTTAAGGAAGGATTTTGTGTATACCTCTGTTATTCTGATAGGATTTCCTCTTTTCTAAAAACTGCTTTTTGGTATTTTCAGGAAAGATAAGCACACCTCCCAAGAATGAAGGTTCTGCTCTTAGTATTTGTGCTCTCTCTTTTTCTCTCTCTCTCTCCCTGTCTTGCTGTCTCTGTTTCTCTGTCTCTGCCTGTCTGTCTCTCTCTTTTTCTCTGTCTCTCTGTCTCTCTCTTTCTCTAGTTCTTTTAGGTTTGTTTTTCTCCAAGCTTTGTGTAATTCACCTTCAAATGACCAGCACTGGACAGCTGTACTGACCAGCTTCATGACTCTGACTCAACCCACTGGATCTTCTATCAGTTCAACTGCCTCTAAATAAGATGCTGTAAGATGATACAGTTCAATACCCGTTCTCAGCAGAAAGAACTTACAGAAAATGAGATCATTGGCCCATACCCCAAAAGGCTTTGAGTCAGATTTGTTTGTTAAGGAACTGGAATTGGTTGGTCCCAAATTGCCTGGTGGTCCATGTGGGTTCCCTATAAGGAATTCATCAAAACTCTGAAGAGGGGATACTGTATAGGATTAATGCCACTTCCCTGTTACAACAGTATTTTGGGTTTAGAATAAGGACATTAAGATTTATGTTAATATTATTAAGAAAGATACCTTACAAACAATTCAGTTTAATGCTTGTTAAATTACAGAATTATAGAGACTTGACTAGCTGTAGACAAGTAGGTACAATAAGTATTTGTGTCCTAATAGAGAAAGAGAATTTTATGGAATTGACTGTCCAATTTGAAATAATGTTTGGTTTGCTATAAAGGCTGGACATTTAGAAAATGCAGATCGAAGAATAAGTTGGGAAGAGATATAACAGTTATATATCTCTTAGGAAGATTTGGAATAAAGTCAAGGACTGAAAGCAAGCAATAGATACTGATGCTTGAGCAGAATTGGTAAAGTACTTTGCAAAGAGTCTGAACAAAAAGCAATTTCTATGTCTGTGTTACATGTTGCCCCATACCCAGATAATGATGTTACCTTTGAATATGGAAAAAAACATGAAAGTGAATTCAAATGTGCCATCTTTTGATTTCCCAAAATAACATTTCTAGAGAGAATTTTAATTCTTTGTTTGACCTTTCTTTTTTGGGAGGGAATAAACCAGACTATATTTACCCCTTACCTCATCTCTGGGGACCAATCAGTTTGCCCCTCATGACAAAGTGAAAGATTCCAAAATCTAAAATATTGTAGTGACATGTGCCTGAGTCTGGAAACTGTGGCAGTTTCTCAGGGATGAGTATACCTCAGCCTTGGAGTTAGAGACAGCACTCTTAACCCTGCTTTACCTGGGAACTGAGTGCACTGATCCAATTGGCTAATTCCTTTTACCCTGGCATTTGAAGAACAAAGTTAAGGATAGTAACTGATGAATTAAAGTTAGAAATCTATACAGTTCTGGATTTGGGTCATTACTACTCTGGTAGTTAAAAGCTACACCAGAAAGGCAATGAAGGGAATGGCAGAGTAGTTAGATGTCTCCAGGAGAATGGCATAGGAAAATAGAATGGTTCTGTTTAGGTTATCAGCAGAGAGAGGAGGAGTTTGTGGATAATTAGTGGTACTTGTTGCACCTTCATTCCAAATAATACTGCCTACTGCTTCCAAAGGATCAGTGAACAAAGCCCCACAAGAATTATCATTATTGTCATTAGAGTTAGCAAAAATTCTGGGGTGGGTGCTTCATGTACAATAGAAATTTTAAACTGATTCTGTAATGCTGGAGAAACTGAGCAAGACAGAGATTAGAGAATAATTTATTAAATGGGAAAGATTTAAAAGATTTACTGGGATCAAATGGATCCATGGTTTGGTCCCAAGGCTGAAGGAGACTATTGTCTCAAAGAATCCAGCATCGAATGTCAGATTCTTTTATAGGGTAACAAGACCAATGACATAATTAGGGAGGTACCTGGATGAGGATGACCTAATGGGCGGAGGCACCTAGGATAACATAATGGGAGGTACTGGAGAGACTCCAGATATACTAATGATGTCTAAAATGGATAAAGACCTTTATCCCATCAAACATTAAGAGGGAATAGTTATAACCTGAGACAGAATAACTGAATAGGACAATTAGGGAAACTGGGTCAGGACATTGAGAACTGTGGCACATCATTTCAATTCATAGTATGGTGATCCAAAGTAATTTATAAACATTTGCATATTTGGAGGGTTCTTTATGTTATCACATTTATTCACTGCCTTGTTTGATCAGACTTATACAAAGTACAGGAAAAAATGCAAATAACAGTGACTTACCTAAAGCAGAGTCTTGAAAGTTAATGATCTCCAAAATTTTGAAGAAAGGTAAATCAGGAGCAACCAATGAGAATAGGGAGGAATATACAGTTTTAGAAGGGGAGGTTAGTCTCATTAATGAAGTATATCAAGAATGTTATTAGGGGTCTTCAAAGAGTCGAAAATTAGGGGAGGGAATGTTTAAATAGTGCAGCCCCCTCAGGAAGCATGCAGCACATCCTTGCAAAACATTCACATTCCTATATGACTACTTGTCTAATATTGCCTCCATGACTGATGACAAAGGAAATTAAAAGATTGAGATGGATGAGACACCACAAATTTCAAGATTCTGTTGGCCCAGATACCCCCCCCCCCCTAAACATTTTTGTTTCAGGCTCTTTTTGCCACAGAAAAGCTCTGAAGCTGAGCCAGCAGGAGGAAGAGCCAGGAGATGGGTGGGGACTCTGCATTAGGGATAACAGTTTTGTGCTCTGCTGAGTTCTTTGCCTTCCCTTGCAGACCCCATTTTAATGGACACTGGAGGTGTCCTTCTCTCCTAAAACAAATCTGATTGATTAATTGGATGAGAGGGGCAGTAACTCTTGCCACACACACAGTGGACCCGGATAACTTTGGAGGAGAAAATGAGGCTGATGATTTTGCAAAGCTGTTTTTCACTTAAATCCAATTCACTTACAAGTCATGGATCACTTTCCTGATATCATGTTCCTCTTGGAGAATGAAGGACAAAAACAACCTGATCTTCCCTCTCTTTTCTAATTTGTTTTTTTCCCCTTGTCTTTCTTCTTTCTCTTGTTTTCCCTCCATTCACATAGGGTATTATACCCTTACTTGTGGATGCTCTGCCCAAATGAATATTAGTATTAGCACTAGAATCTATGAAAATAGATTCAGGTTTACAAGGAAGATTTCTTATCTCAAACCTAAATCACAAAGATTACCTTTGATTGGCTAACAATAAGTTCCTGCCCAACTCCCACTGGGTCATTGTTTGAGCCCCTTGGCTATTTACCCTGATGATAAATAGGAATTGTTTCTGTTTTTGCCAGAAAACCTGAGGTTCCTCACCTCCCAGATTGATTATTTTTTAAATTAGGTTTTACTGAACCTTGCCCTCTCTCTTTTATCTATCTATCTATCTATCTATCTATCTATCTATCTATCTATCTATCTATCTATCCATCCATTCATTTATGTATTTACTTATTTATCTATCTATCTATCTATCTATCTATCTATCTATCTATCTATCTATCTATCTATCTATTTATTTGTAGGGAGTATATCTGACTGGAGAGTGAGAAGGGATAGTTATAGACTTTCCCCCTCTCTAATCAGCATAAATTGCCTCTGGACTTCTGGTCATTTTTTTTCCTACATCTGGCTTTAGGATTTGATCTCTTTAGTACTATCTGCTGCTGCCCATCCTGGGGTCAGCTTGGTTGCACAATGTCAAGAAGCCTCATCTTGCTGAGTTCAACTCTAGCCTCAGACATTTATTACTTATATGACCTTAGACAAGACATATTTGACCCTGTTTGCCTCAATTCCCATATGTAGTACAAGCTGGAGATGGAAATGGCAAATCATTTACAGTAACTTTGCCAAGAAAACTCCAGATAGGGTTATGAAAAGTCAGACAAGACTGAAAAATGACAGAACAATTACATTGCACATCTTCACTACAGTATACTGTATCCTTCTTAAGGAAATAATAGTTTTGTTTGTTTTATCATACTTATAAACTATGAGATAAAACATCTAGATAAGAAAATCTAGACAAAACACCCCCCCCCAATTAACATTATTTCCTTTTCTTTAATCTCTCTGTTTTGTGAGATTATTATACTCTGTCACAGACTATTATCTGATTTAAGGTCAAATGCTCCTAAATCTTCTCAGGCTAGGTATGCAGATAAACTTAAGACATATTATAAGGTGAATAAAGAAAATAATTCCATTGTTCTTTACCCTTATTGAAGAGGAAACCCCAAAACTGAAAAATCCTTAAAGGAGAAAACCTCCTTGGACTTTGCCTCAGGGAGGGGACTCCACCCCAAGCACAAACAGTTTCATCTTTGTTATCTAGTTGGGGTCAGCTCAGTCCTGAAACCCATTGAATTCAATTCAAATTCTAACCCTGGCTGAAACTGAGCCGGGAACCAACCTGGGATTCTACCTATTGGTCCCCTTCAGCTTGTAGCCAAAGCCCCATATTATAAAAGAGCCAGACGGGAGTCCTCTCTTTGCAGAGGGTCTAAACATGGCAGCCTTATGCCTGGCACAGACTCACTGCCCACTGGAACACTGGTTCCGGTGCCCTCTTATCTCTACCTTTACCTTTTACCAACCTTACTTCCAAACCCCATAATAAACCTCTTTTATCAATCTAGTTTTTTTGGGTCTGTAAATTCCTTTACAGAGGATTCTTGCACCACTACTAGACCTCATTTAACTCTGTATCCTTGCACCGAATCCAAAGGGGTTGCAGAGGAGCTCTATTTGACTCCCTGTACCCCCAACCTGCCAATATAGAAATTAAATTTATTTGTATATATTTATAAGATTATATATGACATATACATATATCCTAATTTTTATCTAACATTGAATGTCTAACATCTAACATTTCTATTTCTATACCTAATATTTTATATATATATATATATATATGTATATATATATATGTATATATATATATATATATATATATGCATATGTATGCATGTGCATATACACACATAAACACACACATTTGAACTGAAGTTTTCATGATACCAGATCTGATGCTCTATTTACTTTGGCAACAAGCCATGCCATATGTGTGCATGTGTATATAACTGTGTGTATGTATATGCATTGGGGATATATGTGCATTTTTGTGTGTGTTTGTCTGCATTATACATATACACATATATATGTCCACATATGTGTACATAGATGTGTAAATGCCCATACATAGTAAACCCTATATATAATAATGCTAAATTTTGGCAATTGATCAATTTCCTTAACTCCAAAGTAAACCTACCATATCACATTATATAAGGAAAATACATTTTTCAAAACTCTTAGAATAATCTTCCATATCTGATTGAATACCCTCCTTTTTTTAATCATGTAAGAAGTCATTTATTATGTATTTACTTTTAGTTTAATATCTGAAGCCACTTGTATTCCTAAACATTTTGATTTATCAAAAATGATCATTATATTTCATTTGTTGTTATCACAAAACATAAGAAATAAAGCAAAACAAATTAACTTCCTGATACATTAGTTTTCAATGATTGATATTATACTATTACTCTGTTATTCAGTGTCTTATTTACCATTAGTTAAGAATCCAAAAGTGTTGTGGTTTTTTTTTAATAACTTAAATGGATTTATTATGCAGGAAGCAATTTGAATGTTTTGAATATTTAAAAGATAGTAGTGTATTTTAAACTTATTTTACTTTCCATCTTTATTCTGTACTGCTGTTTACAATTGCTAAACAAATAATTCATTTATTTGATATCCATTTTAAAGACCAGTTTAAACTCATCCAATTCCCAAGAATAAAGTTTACATTTTGATATTATTTTGAAAATATTTCAAGACAGGGAAATTTACATAGCTATTATTATTTTGTATCACTTTATGCACAAAAGTATTTTATAATAAAAATAAAATAATTCAATGCAAATAAATGACAATAATGAGAAATTTAAGTGAGCCTCCCCTTGTAATTTCAAAGCCACATATTCACGAATTTGGCAGTGAATAAAAAGCATATTGATTTATGAAGAAATATTGATGACACTCAGATTTATTTTGTTATATAATGGCAGTGTCAAGGACCTTAAATATGAAATAGAAGTCGTCATAATATGTTAGAAGGAAAATAGAAGCAAAAGCCTTTTTAAAAAAATAACATTTACTCCCTCAATTGTATATCAAGAAATTTTTAGCATTCCTTTTTTTTTTAAATTATTAAAGCATTTCTTTTGAACCGATTTTGAGTTTCAAATCCGCCCCCCCCCCATCATTCCCTTCCCCTTTTCTGAAAATGTTAGGCAATTTGACATAGAATATACATGTGCTATCATGTAGAAAACATTTCCATATTACTCATAATTTTGAAAGAAACAATTCAAAAGAAGAAAATGAAAAAGAATAAAGTTGAAAAAATAATTTGATCTGCATTCAGAGTTCATCAGTTCTTTCTCAGGACATGGATAAAATTGTGCTATATGAGTCTTTTAAACTTATCTTGGATTATTGTGTTTCTAAGAAGGGCTGAACCATTCATAATTGAACATCCACAGTGTTGCTGATACCATGTACAATGTTCTTCTACTTTTGTTCATTTCACTTTGCATCAGTCCACACAAGTCTTTTCTGTTTGTTTTTTTTTAATCTGTCTGTCCATTATCTTTTATTGTTTACTAGTATCTCATTACATGCACCTACCACAGTTTGCTCAATCATTCCTCAGTTGATCAGCATCATTTCAAATTCCACTATTTTGCTACTACAAATAAGTTTTATAAATATTTTTGCACATTTAGGTCCTTTCTTCATTTTGGATTTCTTTGGGATAAAGATTTAGGAGTGGTAATGGTGGATTAATGGATATGCACAGTTTGCTTGCCCTTTGGGCTAGGTCCGAATTGTTCTCCTGAATGTTTGGATCAATTCTCATCTCCATCAACAATGCATTAATGTCTAGTCTTTGCACATCCCCTCCTATATTTATCATTATTTTTTCCTGTCATTTTAGCCAATCAAGTATGAGATGATACCTCAGAGGTGTTTTAATTTGCATTTCTCTAATCAAAAGTGATTTAAAGGGTACTACCTGTTAGGATTCTAACTCCTTTTTAGGTGTATCCCACTAGTCAATGGTATAATCCTCCCTAATGCTGTCTCCCCCTTGATCTATTAGGAACTTAACTCTTGCTTTTTCCCTTGTGATTTGCTAAAAACCCCATATAGATTTAGTCCACTGTTGGCAGCATGATAAAATCTTTGCCTGTTGATTAAGAGATGATCTTTATCCTACAAATTCTTTTGAGACAACTTGTGACACTGGCCTGGGACCACAATATAATTGGGTAGTCCAAAATGTTCAATTTCCCCCCATTTTATGGTGTGATCCCATCATTTTGTAGTTAAACACTAAAATTTTATCAAAATGCTTTACTTTATTTCAAGGTAAATCCCCCTTTTCTTTGCTTTTTTCTTTGTTGTTCTTTTATAGCTGAGTTGCCCCAGTTCTCCAGGAAGGCTTGTTGGATCATCATGAACTTCTAACATTAGTGAAGTACTTGCTCAGTATATTTTCCTTTGGGAACATTTGTGGTTTTGCATAATTCCCTTTGGGAGCACTTATCACTCTTCACTTCCCTAGGGCATTTTTAGGGGAGATGAATTGCTATAGGAATAGAAACTTTAAACCTTTTAATGCCTTGTGGCAAAGATGGGGATCCATCTCCATGTTATCCCTAAAGATTTTTCTTTAGGCTGCTTCTTAGAAACAGAGACAAATTTGGCTTCTGTGATGCTACAGAATGTCTTATGTCATGTGAGCTAGTGTAGTATTGCTAACTCACACCTTAGGGGGAGAAAAAAAGGAAAAGCTTTCTCTGACCAAGTTGGAGCTATAGAAATAAAGCTAGAAAATTTGAAGTATTACTAAAAACATCTTAACAGACTCTGGAGATTTTGAAATTCATTACTGAGGAAATTGACAAGTAATCATTTTTAAATTGCAGGAAAGAACTTCTGAGACTATGGGGCAATTTCCCGAATTCACCTATTCTGAAACATTTTAGTAGGTTTTGAAGTACCACTCTGTAGAAATTATTTTAGAATTGTAGAAAAATAAGGATAGACCACATTTCTCTGTTAGATCCTCTCTTTTAAGGAGGAGGACCACAGTAAGGACTTAAATTAATGCCCCTGTTTGATCTGGAAATGGCTTGAGCCTCTTCTTTGAGAGATGACTCTGTGACCCATGCCCATGGCATACTCCCAACATTTCTGACACCTGTACAACTCAAGGTAAGTTTACTCTCTTACTGCCAGCACCCTGTCAATAAGTAAGGGGAGAGCTTAGACCACAGTGCCCACTTACTTAAGGCTCCATACCCCTTCTTTGGGACTTTTGTGTCCCCATGGTTTTGCCTTCCCCCATTTAGTCAGTATCCCACCAGACAATAGAAATATCACAAAGTACTCAGAGATATGTGATTAAGAGGGGTCTTTGTATTTAAACAAAATCTGGGAAAGCAACTTTAGACTTCCCTTAAGGGAGAATCCTTCTGGTTCAGTTTTCCTAGGTTTCCCACCTGATTATTCCAGTCTGGCTAAGAGGTGGAATTGTTTCTTCATGATTGGTTGTTGGCTATGATTCTTACCTGAAGTAAAACAGAACTAAACATGTTTTATCCTGCCATAATCACATCCCTGTTTTCTCCTCTTATGGAAATTTCTATAATCAGAGCAAGTGGTCTATAGAAGAAATGAACACAAGTATAAAATGTATTATTGTTTTCAATATGATTCTATGTAGTCATTATATCTTGAGCTATCATATAAATAAGTATTTGAACTAATCAACTGCCTGTTGCTAGATATATCATTGTAGGCTTGGAGTAAAATCAACATCTTAGTCATGTTCCCATACCAATTGGAAACTCCTCAGCCTAGCATCCTTTCAACCAAATGCCTAAACACTTTGATACTTGGATTCTTGGACACCTTCTATTAATTATATAATACTACCACCACCTACTGTACCCCCCATTCTCATTAGATTTCCACCCCCCAGGCTCCAGCTGATTCAAATTATTCAAAAAAATTCAAATAATGGTCAACCTTGGATAACAACCTATTTTTGATCCTGAGACTTACCACCCACTGAATACTGCATCAGCTAGTTCTAGGTCCTTAAGCTAATAAATTACCCCTTCAAGTGAGACCCCTGAGACAGAGATAACTCCATGCCCAATGTCAGCAAGAAGCAGTTTCAGAAGACCTTTGTCCCATATCTCAAAAGATTTTGAGTCCCATTTGTTTGAGGGGGGAAATAATGAAGTCTTTGATCCTTGACAGGCTGGTGGACATTGGCAGAGAGTCTGAATTACTTTAAAAATCTGGAAGCCAAGGGAAGTCAGAGATAAGAAGGAAGAAGCACCTATAGAATTATCTCAGTTTTAAGTGGGTCGTTTGTTTTCAAGTAAGTCTTTTGTTCCTTGTATTGACAAAATCATTCATGACCCCACAGTTTCCTGTATCCCATTAGAAAGGCAACTAATGATGTCAACCCCCAAGATTTTGTTTCACTTTGAAAAGACCTACTCATACTGTAATCACTAATGTCTATTTGGACTATAACTACTTTTTAGGGTTAGCTGGCCAATTACTGACACCCCCTTAATGGCATCTTCCTCCCTAATGGCTTTTTTCCTATGGTTAATTGTGAGTTTTAGCAGGGAACTTAGCTCTTGTCTTCCCCCTTGTTAATTATTAAAAAACCCATAGGGATTGGGCCCACTGTAAGCAGTGTAGTAAAATATTTGCCTCTTGATTTTTGGAGAAAAAATGATTTAGAACACTTCTTCATGTGCCTATAGATAGCTTTGGTTTCTTCATCTAAAAACTGCCTCTTCATATCCTTTCACCATTTGTCAGTTGGGAATTGGCTTGCATTCTTATAAATTTGAGTCAGTTCTCCATGTATTTTAGAAATGAGGCTTTTACAGACATGGTTGCTATAAAGATTGTTTTTCAATGTTCTGCATTCCTTCTAATCTTGGTTGCATTAGTTTTGTATTCCAAAATCTTTTTATTTTAATATCATCAAAATTCTCTTTATATCTTATAATAGCCCTGCATGTGTAACTCACTTAACTTCTTTAAGAATCTGGATGATACACCACTTTGTGCATACATGTTAGCTGTTGGTATTATTTCATTGTCTATAGTACCTTTTAGCAACATGCCATTTTCTTATCTCTTTTAATTAGATCTATTTTTTCTTCTGCTTTGTCTGAGATCATAATTGCAAACTGTTGTTTTTTTTCTTAATAAATACTAAATTCTGCTCCAGTCTCTTACCTCTCTGTTTTAAGTGTTTCTTGTAAATCACACATTGTAAGAATCTTGCTTTTGACCCACTCTATTATGTGTTTCCATTTTATGAGTCTTCATCCTATTAATATTCACCATTATGATTATTATCTGTGTATATTCCCCCAAAACACTCATGAGGAAAGAAAGATTGAAAGGAGAAAGAGAGATAAGGGAAAGAAAGATTGAAAGGAGAAAGAGAGATATAGGAGAGAGATATGAGTGTTTTGTGGCAGTTTACTATATCCCCTGATAGGCCTTACATTGTCACTTCCCATCATCACCCCCATTTATTTAATTTCCTGCCCTCAAAATTCCCTGTCTGGTAAGATAGATTTCCATATTCAATTGATTATCCTATTATTCGTTCTGTGAACCAATATCAATGAAAGTAATTCTCAAGTAATTCCCATCACCCATACTTCTATCTTTCCCTCTATTATAATAGGTTTTTCTGACCTCTTCATTTAAAATAATTTACCTCATTCTACCTCTCTCTTCCTTCTGTACCCAGTGTATAACTCTTTCTCATCTTCTAATTATTTTTATGTCATTCCCCCAAATTCACTTTATACCCACATTTTCAGTCTTTGTATGTTCCCTTTAGCTGTTCCATAATTGACATAATTTTTAAGAAGTATCATCTTTCCATGGAAGGATGCAGTTTTGCTCCATTTAATCCTTTATGGTTTTTAGTTTTATTTTCTTTTCCTTTTTCCCTTTTTAGACTTATCTTGAGTCTTGATATTGGGGATCAATTTTTTTGTCCAACTCTGGTCTTCTTATGAAATCTTGAAGTCCTTTTGTTTCATTGAATGTATTCTTCTTAAAATATTATGCTTAATTTCATTAGTAGTGATTGTTGTTTGTAATCTTAGTTCTTTTGCCTTCCAGAATATTGTATTCCATGAACTCTAGTCCACTAATGTTCCAACTACTAAATTGTGTAATTTGGATTGTGATTCGCTGGTATTTGAATTTTTTCTTTCTGGACATTTAACAGAATTTTTTCCTTAAGGTGACAATTTTGAAATATGACTATAATCTTTCTCAGAGTCTTATTTTGGGAGCTCTTTCCTGAGGTAATCAATGAATACATTATTGTCTATTTTCCCTTCTGGTTCCAGGATACTAGGGTAGTTTTCTCTGATAATTTATTAAAAGATATGATATAGGTCTTCCTTTTCATCATGGCTTTCAGGTATTCCAATGATTCTGACATGGTCTGTACAAGATCTATTTTCCAAGTCAGTTTTTTCCTAATGAAGTATTCTACTTTTTCTTCTTTTCAATTTGTTTTTTTGATTATTTTTCATGATCATTAGCCTCTGATGTGGATTGAGGTCCCTTTAAGATTCCTTTCTGATTTCCAACCCTCCTGGGGCTGAAGAAGCCAGCACCTTTGATTCACAAATCCTGGTCAAAAGCACCCTTTTGAATAACAATGATATCCAGGCTTTCCAAGCTCCTACGGGATCTGAGCTAACTTGGGCTTTCCCAGCCCCCACCAGATCTGAGGTTTCCCCAACCCCCACAATCCTATTATAAAAAGGGGAACTCTGGAGCCTATTCTTTGCAGGAGCCCAAAATATGGTATCCTTCCAGCCATATAAGGGTTCCTGTCCACCCAGTGCCAGCTCTGGCCCTGGTGTCTTTCTACCTTTACCCTTACTTCCAAACTTTTTTTTTTTTTTTTTTAATCAATCTAGGTTTTCAGGCCTTTAAATTCCTTTTCAAGGGACTTTGCGCCATCACTAGACTGCATTTAACTAGTATCCTTGCTCTGAAGCAAAAGAGGTTACCCCTTACCTACACCTTCACTTGCCAAATTCTAATTTTTAAGGAATTGTTTTTGTCAGTTAGCTCTTGTATTTCCTTTTCCATTAGTTATTTTTTACTTCTTAAGTACTTCTTGGTCAAATGTACTTCTTACATCACTCTCATGTTTTTCCCTAATTGTTTTTCTCCCTCTCTTATAGCATTTTAAAGTAACTTTTTAAACTCTTCTATGAGTCCTTTCTTTGGCATTTTGTCTATGGATATTTTGACATTGTTATCCTCTTCTGAATTTGTGTCTTGATCTACACTGTCTCCATAATAACTTGCTATTCTTCCTTTATTTTTATTTATTTATTTTTTTGTTCATCTTTGTTTGGCCTTTTACCCCTTTCTTTTAAATTTGAGCTTTCTCTCAGTACTGCCCAACTTCCTAGGGCGGAAGAGGAACTGCCTCAGTTTTCTTGTTCCAGAGACAGTAAGCCTAACTGTTTACTTGGCACTACAATGATACTACCTCAAGTTCCATGGGGGACCCTCTGTCTGATACTACTATGAAGGCACATAAGTTTTGGCAATTTCACTGGCCCTTACCTGGGATCCTAGTCCTGGTGTTTGGATGTATTGGGGATGGTGTGATGTTTCTGTGTTCACTAAAGTAAGTGTAAATCTGGTTGGTGGAGGCTGCCTGTTTGTCCAAGTTTGAACTGAAGTAGCTGGAGGTCTATATGGTGGAGGCTGCCTGGGGGGGATGCTGAAGTATCTGTAGATCTGGCAAGTAGAAGTTATATTTTTTCGGACTATCCTGAAGGATGCGGTAGTTCTAGGAACTGGGGTCTGTACTTATTCTCCTGGATATCCTGAAACTCTTAAGGGGTTATGGAGTTAGCTTTGCCTTTTGCACCACACTGGGGCTTAGGATCACCCATCAGTTTGCTGGGATACTTCAAGTCTTGAACTGTGCTCCCCCTTTACCTGAGTGAGACAGAATTTTTATTGACATTCTTCCAATTTTCATAGAATAAAAGATTGTTTTGCTTCTCTTTTTCCTAGTTCTGGTGCTCCAGGATTTATTTTTGGTGCTTGATGTTTTTGGTAGGTGAATATAATATGGGAGAATTATTGACTAGCCTCATTGTGCCTCTTGTCTGGTTTCCTAGGCTAGCAATTTGCCTTATGCATTGGGGCTGGAAGCCCCATCACTGACTGGCCTGCTCTGCCACTGGCTCTTAGAACAATGGGGCCTTGGTTGCAGATATGTTCCATGGTTGAGAGTCTCCTGTTAGCTTGCCAAACATTGTCAATGTGGGTCTGAGTTACCCTTTTATCTGAGACATGTGTTTCTTGGAGTGTTTCTATGTATCTTAAGATGGAAAATTGTTTCATTCCATATTTTTGTAGGTTCTGTCACTCCAGAATCTGTTTAGTGGCTAAATTTAACCATATTTCTCAAGGAAGTTGGGGAGATCTCTGAGAACTGTATGGCTTCTGTGGGCCATTTTGGTTCTGTCACACAAAAATTTCATTTTCCAGGTAAGAATAATGATCCCCACAATAATTTTAGGACTTCCCCAAAGTTATAGGCTATAAACACCAGAATAGCTTATACTAATGAAATAAGGATCTAGACTACTGCTATTATGCCCTCCAATTTTCTTTTCAGAGTTTTCTCTCATACCAGTGGGATTAGATAGATGTATAGGGTCAAAATGGGTTTTAGAGATGCAGTAAGAGGTTTTATGACTTAAAAAAAAATAAGTGTATTTCAAGAAGCTATTTTTTTCCAAGCAGAAAATGCTGGAGATAGTGGACATTTCTTCCTTTTGTCAATAAAAATATACATACATATATATATATATGTGTGTTTGTGTGTGTGTGTGTATATATATATGTGTGTGTGTGTGTGTGTGTGTGTGTGTGTGTGTGTGTGTGTGTGTGTGTGTGTGTATTCCATATATATGAGATAAACATTTTGCAGGTTATAATTTTTCTTTTTAGTATTATAGAAGTCTCATCTATCAACATTAATGTCAATGAAATATGCACAATGTCAATGCTTATCTCTCATTACTGCTATTATGTCCTCCAATTTTCTTTTCAGAGTTCTCTCTCATACCAGTGGGATTAGATGTGTAGGGTCAAAATGTGTTTTAGAGATGCAGTAAGAGGTTTTATGACTTAAAAAAAAAATTAAGTGTATTTCAAGAAGCTATTTTTTTCCAAGCAGGAAATGCTGGAGATAGTGGACATTCCTTCCTTTTGTCAATATACATATACATATATAAATATACAAAATATATATCCATATATATGATATAAACATCTTGCAGTTTATAATTTTGCTTTTTAGTATTACAAAAGTCTCATCTTTAACATCAATGAAATATGCATAATGTCAATGCTTATCTCTCATTAACACCTTACAAATTTGATGCCAAATTAAGTCAGTTCTCCTCTAACCATAAAGGCAGTACAGCATTCAATGATTTTGCTATTCAAATAGGTTCTTGGGATATATCCCCTGAGAATAAGGCAGCTGCCAGAAACTTCATTAAGAGTATATCTCCATACTTGAGGCATCCTGACTTTTTGGAGAAAAAGTGAAAAACAAAACAATTTATTTTCATGATTCATTATTTGAGCCAGGCCAGCACCATTAATATTCACAGATAGTTCTGAATGGGAAGATAAGTTAGTGTGCTCTGCTGAAAGGCAAATAGACTTGTGGATAAAAGAATAAAAATCATGACATTTTACATAAAAGATAATGTATATTAGATTTGTACAAAGCAAATATTACTTGTAGTTTGGGGAGAAAAGATATCTTTCCTAAGAATATTTATGTGTTTTTTTTCTAGGAAAACATTTATAAAATAGGTGTAACTACAAAATCTTTGTTAGTACTAGAAAATCCATTTTAAGCTCTGTGAGAAAATGTTGGGGTTAGAAATTAAGACTTGATTACCAACAACTCAATTAGCATCACTTCAGTTAATATACTAATATAGAATTGTGATCTTAACTTCTTCATGTATGGATGACTTAATTTATTCTTTCATTAAAAACAATATCCAGACACTCCTAACAAGAGGACAGAAGCCAAGTGTCTGGCTTTACCAAAAATTAAACTAAACTAAAAACAAAACAAATAGCTGGAAAACAAGAAACAGTGATTTTTCATTAATAGGATATAATAGCTGAATAAAATATAGTTAATGATTAAGATGAAATATTATTGTGCAAAAAAATGTTGAATATGAGGAATTTAGAGAAACACAAAACAATTTATAGGGATCCCTACAGAAAAACAAACAGAAATGAAGGAAAATTTACATAATGAACACACTATTTTAAACAAACAAAACATCCCACTAAAATAGAACAGAATTCAATTAAAGGTTATGATGAAAATTGCCTACAAAGGACTAAACAATTAAGTTAGATGCTTCCCTTCTTTTGGTAAAATTTTATTGTACTATAGGAAGGACATTTTTAATATAATATAGTATCCAATCTAGTTACTATGACTTGTCTAGCTAATTTTATTTTAGGATAGAATTAGGAAATGATGATGATTCAAAAAATAAAGTATTAAGAAAAATTAAAGTTGGAAAAGGGGGGAAATAGTTCATTGGCATAACAAAATTCTAATTTTCTTCATTAAAATTGGAATGACAAATTGGGTTTGTAGAGACATTCTAAACATATAATTAAAAATAAGCAAACAAACCAAAAATTAAATTTATACATGACTCATCTTCTGCTCAATATAGTCATATTTTTTCTAGGTAACAGAAATTTATTCTTCAAGCACCAAAATTTTACTTTTCCTAGATTTTAATATATATATTTTAAATACATTGATTACATTTTCATTTTCTTTAATAAATAGAAGGGTTTTTTTTTTCAACAACTCAAGGATCTAGGAAATCCCTTCTTAAAAACAGATAGCAATCCATTTACAATAGGTAATAGATTGTCTTAGATGAGCTTCTTGTTGCTTACCTAGACATCACACAGTTATGGCAACAGAGATGGTTCTTGAAAGCTAGAGTCATCCTTATTTCAAGTACTGCACTCAGAATGAGATCATTATAGACACTCATCATTTTAAGGGAAAAATACATATTTTTGAAGGAATATATTTTATAAACCATAAATTTGCCCTTTATTTTCCCCTTCCAGTTTCTTTACAGCTTACAACTCCCTCCCCTTTATACTCATACTTTGATCTAGTGGCATTGGACGCCTTGCTGTTAAAATAAGACTCTAATTCTTGGCTCCAGATATATTCTCTTCCTGTTATACATTTCTGGAATCCTCTTGATACTCATATTCACCACTTGAATTCCATGGCAAACATTGAAGTCCAGATTAATATCCTTCCTTTTTCAGTTGTTGTTCAGTAATTTTCAGCTATGTTAGGCCTTTTGTGATCCCATTTGGGGTTTTCTTGGCATACATATTGGAGTGATATGCCGTTTCTCAACAAGAAGCCAATTCCTCCTAATTGTAGTGCCTTCCTTCTGTTGATAGCCCTAATATATATATATATATATATATATATATAAAATGTAAAGTGAGGTATTGAAGTATTTTTTTAAGACAAGCTAAACCATTCATCTCTAAATTCTTATGAATTTAAATAGTGAGATAACTTCATTTCCTGGCTATATAAAAATCAATTAAAAAGAAATCAAAGATAATTCTCATTCATTCATTTATTGTGCCAGAAGACATGTTTAAAAATACCTCTATGTTTTCCTTGATTCTTTTTTTCATCATTATCAAATCATAGGATTATAACACTATATGGTACTAATATAACATATTCATTTATATTTTCTCTTGAACTGGTTTGTTAAAAAAAAGATTCAGAGAAGATATCAGACAAATAATTTTCCAATATTAATAAGTAATCCATTTCAACAAACATTGATTAAATTCCCATCCTGCAAGGCACTCAGTGTATATTACCCACTTTCTAGTGTTCCTCCAAAACTGTTGGTCAAAAAGCAAGAGGATATAAATTATGTTGGGGCTACATATTGGGGTGATGTTCCTTTTACAATGTTCCCTAACTTTTGAAAAGATTTTGAATTTATTGTAAGAGTCAACAATCAGCCCTGATATCAACTCTCTAGTGAATGTCTAATCCCAGTCTTTGAGACACATATGTCACATATGGAGAATAGCAAGAATAACAGAATAATTTCTCAAATGAAGTCTATATTCTGAACTTTTAAAATTGTGGATTAGAATTTGGGACATCATGTGGTTAATAACAGGGCCAAGTCCTATGGAGACTTGGGGTGAATATTCTAGCATATTTCTGAAGCCTGAAACTATCTAAGCTGACAGAATGAAGTTAATGTAAGATTTCCTTAGAGATTTCCCTTCATTTTTCCCCTGGGGACTGAGATGCACTTACATTCATCTACTTTGTTTACTTGAATGATAGTGGTGAGAATAAAATTGAATGAAAGACAAACCTAGAATGAAAGTAGATTTAAAGATTTTATAAATCTAATTTGTATTTCTCCAGTGTAAACTGAATGTGAGCTAGAGCTGAATATTTAACAAAGATTAAAGTGCATTTGAAGGAAAAAGGGAATATTTGAAGTCAGATTCCTTTTGAGACACAAAATGATATGTTTCAGGTATTAGTTCATCCTATAGAAAAAACAGAAGGTATAATGGACTCACATGAACCAATAAACAAAGAAGTAATATAGAATTTTCACACTCCTGATATTCATAATAAATGGGAGCTGAATTTAGGGTTACAATTGGGATAATGTTTTATTATTTTGGGTGAATATCTCATAGATTCTACATAGATTCTATAGCCACTTGTGATCACATTCTAGGATTTGGTTTCCTCTCAGAAGGCAAATGTATATATTTTTGTGCTGCTAGATAGGTAAAATGAGTCAAATCAGGTTTTCTATTCCATTCTTTCATGATTTTAATTCTCAACTCCTTTTCAAGCTCTGAGGACCATATGGCCATAGTTTTTACACTCCAGATTGTAGCTTCTATTCGTCCTTATTTTAATAAGATATTATTTCCAGAGTAAGTTTGTTACTTCTAATCTCATCATCATATTGCTAATTCAAGCTTTAGCTGGAAAGCGGAGTTCTAGACTCTACCAAAAGTCTTTCTTTATGGAAGGCAGACTGGACTTTTTCCTCTCCTCAGTTTGTATCTGCCACAATGGAACAGGATGTCATGCAGGGTATCACCCAGTGTTTCCCCTCCCCACTTTTCTATCTGATTCTGGATTGTTGTTCAGTCATTCAGTTGTGACCAACTCTTTGTGACACTATGGATCATAGCATGCTACACCCTTCTATTCTCCATTTTCTTAAGTTTCTCAAAGTCCATGTTTTTTTTTTGCTTTCATGACATTATCCATCTCATCCTCTGTCATACCCATAGCCTTTTGCCTTCAATCTTTCTTGACATCAGGTATTTTCAATAAGTCCTGATTTTTTGTTATATGACCAAAATATTTGAGATTGAGGTTCAGTATTTGACTTTCCAATGAATAATGTGAATTAATTTCATTAAGTATTGGTTTATTTGATCTCTTTGCTACCCAAGGGACTCTCAAAATCTTCCCCAGCATCACAATTTGAAAGTGTTGATTCTTATAGTCTAGCTTTCTCTTCCATACATTGTTACTGGAAACAACAACAACAACAACATAGCTTTGAATATACAGACCTTTGTCAGCAAGGTAATATCTCTGTGTTTTAGTATATTGTCAAAATTTTTCATTTTTTTCCTTCCAAGGAACAAGCATCTTGTAATTTCACGGCTACCAAAATAATCTTCAGTAATCTTTGAGTCCAAGAATGTAAAAATCTGATATTTTTTCCATTTTTTAAAAACAAAAATCATGAGAACAGTTGTTATGATCTTAAGTTGTTCTTAATGTTACACTTATACTCTTCTCTGTCACTCTTGTCAAGAGGCTTTTTAATTCTTCATTTTCTGCTACTGAGCAGTATTGTCTAACTATGAGATTGCTGATATTTTTCCCTGAAATGTTAATTCTGCCTTTTAATTTGTTCAGCCTAGTGTTTCACATGGTATATTCTGCATATAAATCAAATAAATACATCATCAATATTCATTCTTGTTGTACGACTATGCTAATCTTTAAATCACTTAAGTGTTTCATATTTGGTTCTAACAATTGCTTCTTGACCCTCATTCCATTTTTTCAGGAGAAAAGTAAGATGATCTGGTATTTCCATATCTTTGAGGACTTGTCACATTTTGTTGTGATTCACACAGTCAAATGTATTTCTTTTTCTTTTCCCTTCTATAACTCTCTTGCTTTTTCCATAGTCCAGTGAATGTTGCCAATTTGGTCTCTAGTTATTCATCTTTGAAAATCAACCTGGTTTGATAATTCTTTGATCACATGTTGCTGAAGCCTAGTTTAGAGAATCTTAAGAATAATCTTATTATTATGAAATGAGTGCAATTGTTGAATAGTTTGAATATTCTTTGGTATTGCCCTTGTTTACTATTGGGAGATAGACTGATCTTTTCTAATCCAATGGCCAATGTTGATTTTTCCAAACTTGCTGGAATATTGAGTAAAATACTTTAAAAGTATCATCTTATGGGGATTTTAAATAGGTCAGCTTGAATTGAACTAAAAGTAAAAAAGGCACAAAAATTCAATGGAAAACAAAACAAAACAAAACAAAACAAAACAAAACAAAACATTCCTTAAAAATAGAATAGATCAAATGGAAAAGGAGGTAAAAAAAATTCACTAAAGAAAATAAATTTTTAAAAGCTAGAGTCAAATAAGTGAAAAAATTACTCCATTGGACATCAAAAACAATAAAGTCAAAAGAATGAAAAAAATAGAAGTAAATGTTAAATATCTCATCAGGAAAAAATAAACTGAATTATAAAATATATTAAGGAGAAATAATTTAAGAATTATTGGGTAACCTGAAAGCTGCAATAAAAAAGAGCCTAGGGATCATATTTCAAGAAATTATCAAGAATTTATTAATTTGATATTGTAGATCTTGAGACTACAATAAAAATTTAAAATATCCATCAATAATCTCCTGAAAGAGATTCCCAAAGGAAATCTTCCATGAATATTAAAACCAAATTCAGAAGACTCAGATCAAGGAGAAAACACTGCAAGCAGCTAGAAAGAAACAAATTCAAATATTGTAAAACCATAGTAAAGATTACACAAGATATAGCAGCTTTTCCATTAATGGAGAAGAAAGCTAGGAAGGTAATATTCTAGAGGGCAAAAAAGATGTGTTTATAACTAACAATCATGTACCCAGCAAAACTGAATATAATTCTATAATTCTTCAGATATTTAATAAAACCAAACTTTTTCAAGATTCCTGATGAAAAGACCAGAGCTGAATAGAAAATTTGACATTCAAATACAAAACTCAATTATAAAAAAGATAAACATAAAAGAGAAATCACAAGAGACTCATTAGTTCAAACTGTTTACGTCCCTATATGATAAAATAATATATGTAATACTTAAGAACTTTGTCATTAATAAGGTAGTTAAAAGGAATCTACATAAATAGATGATATTATAGTGAGTTGATTATGTTGGAATGATCTAAAAAAAAAGAGGGAGGATAAGAAAGAGGATTTATTGGGAAGAGGAAGAAAGAGGTAAAATGGGGAAAATTATCTCATGTATAAAAAGGCATATATACCCTCACTAATCCCCCCACATATTCACAGAGTTGGATATAGAAATCTATGCTACCCAACATGAAAATTGGAGGGCAAGGCAACAGGAAAAAAATGAGGATAATAAAGAGGAGGCAGATTAAATGGAGGAAATAGTTAGAAGCAAAATACTTTTTAGTACAAAAAAAAGACAGGGAAATAAAAGAAAAAAACTACATAAAGGGAAATAACACAATAGCAATCCTAATGGTAAATCTAAATATAATGTAGTTATCAAAAAATGGAAATGGAAAGCAGAATGAATTAGAAACCAGAATCAAATGATACATTGTTTACAAAAACACACTTGAAACACACACACACATACACACACACACAGAGTTAAAATAAGGGTTGGAATAGAATCTATTATTCTTCAGCTGAAGTAAAAATAAAGGCAGGAGTAGCAATTGTGATATGAGACAAAGAAAAAACAAAAATAGACATAATTAAGGGAAACAATTTGAGAAACTACATTTTTTCTAAAATGTATCATAGACAATGAAATAATATGAAAAAAATTTTATAGCAAGTTTCTCTGCAAAAGAACTTAATTAAAAGAAAGTAAACTTTGAGACACATTTCTCAAATATATAGGGAACTTATTTTATAAAAATAAGATCCATGTCCCAAAATTAATAGATAAATGGTTAAAAGATATTAGCAAACATTTTCAGAAGAAGAAATCAAAGCTCTCAATAGTCACAAGAAAAAAAAAAAATTCTCTGTCATTGTTTTTTAGAGAGAATTACAACAATGAGAAATCTAGTGGGATATAGGAAAATAAGTACATTAATATATTGTTGGTAAAGTTGTGGACTGGTCTTACCATTCTGAAGAACATCTCAATTATATGTGAAATCATGTAAAACATATATCTATATTAGCCAGCCTTTAAGAAAACCATTAATAAAAATAGAGAGAAAATAAGTTCTTTCTTTCTGGAGGTAGGTAACAATGTCTTAGGTTACTGTAGTCACCAAAGTGACTCTTTCACAGTTGATCATCATTACCAAATTGTTATTACTGTATACAATGACCTTGTTTTGCTTATTTTACTTTCTATCAGTTCCTTTAGATCTTCCCAGATTTTCCTGAAACCATCAGATCCCTCATTTCTTATAGAAAAATAGTGGTCATCACAATCATATGTCAACTTTTTCAGTAATCCCCCAACTGATGTTAAAATAAGTAATTTGGAAAAATAATTGAATTATCTCTAGAAAACGTACTGCTCAGGATCTTATTTTTTCTTCATCAAAGCTCAATTGTCTTAACTGTAACTAGGATTTATCTTAAAAGTAGGCCCTAAAACTAGTCCTCTTCAATAAATTTCTTATGAAAAATCTTGATTTTGAACCTTGTTACACGAAAGGTTGATTTTTCAAGAACCATTTTCCATTAACTTCTTTAACTATATTGAAAAAGTACATATCTACTTCTGCCATATAGTTCCTCAGAAATTTTTGATAGCCTATTAGTACTGCCTACATAAAGCTGTTATTTCTTGGGATTACATAAAATTGTTTTTCCTCTGCCCTGTGCTCATAAAAGGAAACAGATAGATTATCAAGAACTTGAAGCCTGCTAAAACTTGACTAAAATAACTCAGACAATCACAGGCAGCTCCCATTTGTTTCTAATAAATAATAGAGAAATTCCTGGATACATTTGCTTGTTTTGGGAGGGGAAAGGTGAAAAAGAGCAAAAGTAAAAGAAATTTTATTATTGTAAAGTAGTACCCCTTCTCATAAAATTACGTCTTTTTAAATATCATAGTCAACCAAATCACGTTGGCACATTCTCAGTTACTGAAAAGCCAATAAAAATTGTATTTTGTTTTGCTCCTAGGGAAGATGTAGCAATAACCCTAAGGCCACTTGGCCTTGGGAATGATGTAGTTAGAAATGACATTTCTTCCCCTAGGTTATCCTGCCTTAGTTTACTCTATATGATCATACTCTAAATGGTGACAAATATACTGGTTGTCAAATAATAGTCTATTGGTCAGTGATAAGAGATTTTTTGAGACTGATGAGCGACAGTAATGAGGTACTTAAAGTGACCCAGATGTAGAAAAAATTTGGATGTCCACTACTTGATCTAATGGTGTTTCAGGACTAAAAAAC
Source organism: Sminthopsis crassicaudata (assembly GCF_048593235.1). NCBI lineage: Eukaryota > Metazoa > Chordata > Mammalia > Dasyuromorphia > Dasyuridae > Sminthopsis > Sminthopsis crassicaudata. Next base: position 550,396,619 of record NC_133617.1, on the reverse strand, counting down.
ACACCTCTGGAAGGCAAACTCTACCCCTCCTCCCAACTTTACCCAGAGAATTATAGTTTTTTACCTGTACACAAAGTCAGAACCAGACCACTTCTAAACTCCATCTCCAAGCCATAAAATGATCATATCTGTGACATCAAGCACCTGATTTCTCTAACTTTTCCCTATGAATTTATCTTCCTGCTCCTGGTTCTTTGCTAACTTCATTTGGAACTTTGGAACTTAACTTGATATTAAATCTTTGCCTCTTAACCTAGAAATAAACTGAGTTTGTGAATTCTTTTGCCATACTTGCAACAGTGACCTAGGGACTCTAACATGATTGTGGTGTCTTCCACCTGAACAATGAAGTATCAGTGCACACGTTTAGTTATTTTGTGTGTATGTGTGTGTGTGTATGTGTATGTATGTGTGAACAATAAAAAAAATAGTTAAATGTTTGATAACTAACTGCTCTATTGCACGTGATGATCTACACAATAAATTTTGAAATGACAAAACCTCCATTAAAAAAGAATGTTACATGTGTCTTCTCCCTGTACTTCTTTCTCCCTCAGCCATTAAAGGATTTCTCTCAGAACCTCCATTTTCAGAAAGGGCCTAGATACATGTTTCTTATTGAAGACTGTTACATGCTTCAAGCAAATTTTCCCTTGGCCTCTTTCTTCAGAGCTCTTGTCTGGATTGTTTTTCTCCACTGGAATGTATTTCTTGAGGGCTTATTTTACTTTTTGCTTGTATTTTTATTCCCAGTACTTAAAATTGAGCCTTGCAGATAGTTAAATTAAAAACATTAAAAATGCTTGTTGACTTGATTTGTTCCTGGCCACCACAAAATTTTATCAAGATGATTAGAGAAATTGTTTGTTTGCTCCCATTCTTTTACATAAATAAAATTTATTTTGTTTCTGAAAATAAAAGTTTACACTGAGACATTCATAGATGAATAATAATTGGAATATTTGCAAGGGCAGAATATCAGCAGTATTACAACTAACCCATAATTTTGAAATATTTAATGGTCTAAATTTTTAACACTTAGCTGTTATTTCAGTTTCTTTTGAAAATTTCGATAAATGATGTAAATTTCTTAGACAATAATATACATAATAGATTTCTACAAATGGCTTGTCTTTTCTGGTCAGATACATTAGATCTATCTTTATACTTTTTTTTTTTTTAAAGAATTTTGCTGTGCTCTGTCACAAATCCAAGTCAGTTCCCTGAGGTTGAATTTTCCTTATAAAATATACTTATGGATAGTTTCCTCTACCTTCAAAGGAGTGACCAGATTGGTGCCCATTTACATATACAATGTCAATGATCTCAGGTAGTGAGAGATTTTTCAAGACTGTAGTAGCAATGTAATGTGGGCTAATTCCTTACTTACCCTTACTGTGCACCTCTCCCCAGGCATATTATAATCAGCAAAAATATTCCTTTTCTTCTTTTCGAATAACTTCAGGGCTTGATTGACCACATAAAGTTTAGGCCTTAAACTACTTAGATGCCCCAAATATCTTTCTTCTCTCAGCACAAATTGCAGCTTTCCTTTTGAGACTCTGAGCCCTTCCTTCCCTAGGTAGTTTAGCAATTCTATGGAGACTTCCAGTGATCAATAAATCATCAACATATAGCAAGATCTAGGTACCAAGGGAACTCAAAATTTTCTCAAAATAGTTTCTAGTATTTGCCTAAACAGATTAGGGGATTTTTTTTTCCCCTGGGGTAGAATGCTTCTGTTTTCTTCCAGTATCCAAGTCTTCCCTTTTAAAGGCAAAGATATCCCTACTTTCAGGATCTAGTAGACAAGCCTAGAAGACATGTTTTATGCCTGTAACACTAAACCACTTACTAATTTCAAAAATATCTCCTTTTACATGGGAAATTAAGAGTTTTTCTTTGAACAATATGCAACCCCAGGGCAATTGAGTTACAAAGGACCTAGTGGCAGTGTATCTATCAAGAAAACCAATTCTTCTTTGTCTGGTCCCACCCTTAAATTTACCAACGACTCTACGTGGGTTCTTTCAGTGATCCCTTGACACCCCTTCTCTTTTTTTATAAGGGAATAAGTCTTTTAGTCTCTCTTTCCCTGTAGGCAATCCTTCTTCATACATTCTTCTAGTCCACAATTGAAACAAGTTAGTGGAGTCTGTGCTAGGCTTCCTTTTTCTGAATGTCCTGTTGGCTGGAATTAAGGGCAAAAAAATCCCTCCTTCCCTGCCTCTACCAGGTTGCTCATGATTTTTCATTACAGATTTAGCAACTAGTTATTTAGCATAACTTTAGTCTTCTCTTCCTCTTGTTTGAAGGACTGTAACATAATTTTTCTTTCTTTCTTCTCCCAGAATGAACCCCCAAACTATGTATGGTCCACAGGAACAGAGAGTCTTAGAGTAAGAAAATGCAAAAAGGAGTTTTTACAATCTCATGAGAAAGGGCATCTTCCCTCTGACAAGGTGTTTGTCAGCAAAGAAGTAAAAAGCAGAACTTCGAAACACAAGATTAAATATCCTGAATGCAGAAGCCCCCAAAGCCCTCACCCTTTCAGGCTGGTCTTTTCTCCCATTCTTTGGGGGAGTCCAGGGTTACATTCTAATTGCTAGAGTACAGGCTTACATGTAATCTAACCCAGAAATAAAAGAATACAATAATAAAATTTTAAGAAAATTCATAGCCATTATCATCTTTAAAAGAAGTACTTAAATTAAGAAGTGTTGGGAAATAGGAGGGAACAACATCTGCAACTTTTAACTATAACTCTATTTATTATTATAAAATCTCAAGTCACAATTAAGGCTACTTGGCCATGAGAGTGTCTTCACTCAGTTAATGCCACACAGTGCCAAACTGCACATCATAGATCACAACATTACCTATAATACCATATCTTACTTAGGTTAAAAGAATTGCAGGCAAAGTTTGTACATGGTATGTCTGATATATTTAGGCAAAATTTAATATGGTTGAACCTCTTTTATCTCAATGAAAGTCTTAGGGTTTTAAACACAACCAAGAGTTGGAGGGGTTAAGTATCTGTGGGTCCCCAGTTACCATGGCCACCAGTACCTCTAATTCCATTTTCTCCTTTCATTTTCTTTTTGCTTGTACTCTATTATTTATGTATGACTATTTCAGAAAGGAAGTACATTTATTAATATGGTCCTCTGTAGTCCCACTTCACGTTACCATATTTCCAAATCTTTCTGTTGAACTGCTTTGTCTGATCCTGTTGATGTAATGTGATTTTGAGGCCCCTTGACCTTGGAGCTTGTGTTCTAATGGGTCAGTGGTCCTTGGTCTTCTGGCCTTGGAGTCTGTCTCAGAAAACACTTAATTTATCTGATTCTGAACTCCTTAGCCAGATAGCCTTTGGTCTCAGGAAACTTCCACAGATCAAACTCCTGAGACAATAGTGAATAAGACTACTCCTCAGTATATTGCTGACTGGTTATCTTGTCAATAATAATCTGATCAAATGAGAACCACTCCTACTGGGGACCTCACTCCTTCCCACTTTGAGTCATAGAATTAGTATGTCTATAATAGAACCCTTCTGGCTTCTATTTCTTTACTGGATTTTCTTAAAATTCAGTCAGCTCAGTAATGGCGTCACATTGCTTTTAATAAACTTTGCCCCTTGACTAAAAGATGGGTCCAAGATAGCAAAGTCTTTTGAGACACCTCGCGACACCAGTCTGGGACTTTTGGGACCTCCCTTCTCAACTTCAACACTGTGATGTTTCTGTCTGGTGGAGTTCAGTCGCTCTTCAGGCTTACAAGAATTAGTTGTCCTCTTCTTTCCCACTCTTAGGAGGTCCCTAGTCCTAGAGGACTCTAGCTGACTAAGTAGATAAGAAAAAAAAAATCAATTAGATATTTTTTTCCCCTTTTGACTTTGGTCATTTCATTTTTCATTGCTCAATGCATAGTACATTGCCCTGGGGTTATGCTTCATTTGAGAAAGGGAGGTGAAACAATTTATTTTTTTTTTAATTCACCTTTATTTAACAATCTTTCAACATAATTTTTAGCTCTCTGTCACCTAGTGCAGGGCTAAAAGAGCAGGGATGCTTTTTTAGTAAAAAGATAAGGCAGACAAAGTAATTTTTTATTTTAGACAGATAAAAGCTAAGAGTTTGATTAAATGCAACACTTTACTGAGCTAATTTTTTTTACAATTATTTTTACAGAACTAAAAAAAGTACAATAGAAACTTGTCCTAGTCCAGAGTACCCATGACGTTGTCTCCCCAAGTAAAGACATTGAGGAGCCAGCTTCTGGGATAGTGGTGATAAAATATAATGTAATGCCATGAAAAGATGTTGAAATATGTGTGGGCATTCTTTAGGTGATTCTTGTAAGGTAAAGCATATTCATATGGTGAATGGGAAGCACTCTGATTAGCTGGGGAGAAAAGAAAGTCATGAGTTACCCTCATTAATTCACTTTGCACTTTGGCTATTCAATTTTGTTTATCTTTGATTTTCAGTCTCAAGATCTAGTGAGAGATATGTTGTCTGTTCCGATATTATGTAACCCTGTGAATAAAGTCTGGGTTCTTTGCTCATAAATTTATTCATTCATTTTAAGTTAAGGAATAGTGAGTATTGTCCTAATATCCCAGTGTTTGAAATGTTCAATCAGTTCTTTAAGATAGCTCAAGGAGCAAAGATTGACTTTGGGAAGTAGTTTCCATGGTCTAGCCCACAAGTAATTGAGGTACAGACTAATGATGCTGTATTTGCATGTAAATTTGCTATGATTATTAATATGATAATCTGGACTGGAATGTAACAACTTCTTCCCAGGCAGCAAAGTAAAATAGGAGTAATGTGCCACTGAAATTTTGGAAAGAAAGGAAGGGCTGCATGTTGTCTTTGATATATCTTATTAAGTTTTTAAAAACAGCAACAACAACAACAACAACAAAAACAAAAAACTGGTGCATTACTTATTGGCACATAAGAATAGGGAATGCAGTTATTTGGGATTCTATGCTTAGGAGTAAAGAAAACCCCAAACTTTGCATATACACTTGCAACTTTGAGTAGCTGTAACTAACTGGTTTGGTTCTATAGTGTGTCAGAGTGTACTTACTACATAAGAAGATATATTTAGTTAAGGTTCAATTTATTCACCTTGAACAAAAGCAACGTCCTTTAGAGTTAAATATTCATTAAGTATTTGTCTTTTTAACTAATTAAGCGAACAAAAATAAATAAATGTGCAAACAAAAGAATGCTCAATTAAATGAATGAACAAACTAAAGAATGAAACAATTATTAAATTAAATAAATGAGATTTCCTTCACATACTCTGATGAACTATATTGTATAAATCAATGAAGCAATGGAATGTGATTTCCTAAGGAGAGAGGTTATTACTAAACCCAGAGCATAAATTTTAGGAAGATTTTTGAGCAGATTGAGTTGAATTTTAAAGTGTGGATAGGAATTCAATAAGCAAATAAGGAGAAGGACACCTTTCCTTCCAATATGAATAAAGTGACAAAGGAATGAGAATATGTAGTGAATGCCATACCAAGGAGTTTTAATTTTAGTGTATAAGCAATAAGTATTCACTGAACATTTTTGACTAGCTTTGCATACAGAGACAAGATTAGACTGACAGCGATATGAATGATGAATTAGAGAAGACATCATTAAAATGACAGCAAGCAAACCTTTAAGTTTAAGGAGACTTGCAGTTGTCCAAGAAGCTTATAATGATGCTGATCAAATAAACTAGATCAGTAATTGCCTTCATGTTCAGCTCTGTAAACATAGTAAGATTGTATCTATTTATAGTTAAATATTTTGAAAACCTCATTATTTAGAGATAATTGAAAACTCCATAACAATCTTGAGTCAGACACAGGTCAAATCCACTTAAGAAGAATTTAAGTTGTTATTCATATTTTAAAACAGGGGTAACAAATACAAGCAGGTGATGTATCTGGCTCACAACACTTCTGAGTGTAACCCAACCACATTAAAATATAATTCAGAACATTTAACAAAATAAATATGAATACATTGAATCATAAATAACATTAATATATTGTCTTCTCAGTATAATGTACCCAATGAACTTTATGTACAACTTAGTGACTTCTGTTTCTATTTGAGTTTGGCCCTACTATTATAAAGTACAAAATGCAACAAAGAAAAAAATAGAAACATCAGAAGCAATGATTCTTCAAGATTTCAGATTACAAATTCAACAAATAAAAATATAGAAAGTTTCTTTGGGTAAAAATTATCCATAGCCATTCCCTAGCTTCATTTTCTATGCTAGACAGAGATTTAAGTCTTTAGCAAAAATGAAGATATACACAGAAAGCTTCCCAAATCACTAATTAAGTCTCTGCAGTGAAAGCTGTTAGGCTGTCAACTGTATCATGACCAGATAAATCCCTCCAAAATGAGAAATGATAATATTACGGATGGAGACTACAAATTTGTGATTTCAATTTGTGAATTAATTTTAAAAGCTCAGGGGAAAAACAGAAATATTAGATAAAAGTGAATGTAACATTAGCTTTGAGAATGATTTTTCCTATATTATTTGTAATACCTAGTTGCAAGCTATAAATGCCAGAGATTTTCTTTTTCTTTTTCTTTTTCCATTTTAGTTTTCATGATCCCTGGGGATCAAAGAGAAGCAGATGAAAGAATAAAATTGTTCTGAACCTAAAAAGTAATTGGAGCTGCTTAAGGTCCTTTAATGCAATATTGTGGTGAGACTTTAAAGAAAACCACCTGATTTTGGGGAAAACATGCCAAAACATCACAGAAGAAAATATTCTAGAAATATCAGAAGGAGAGGATATGATCGATTAACTCAAAATATTCTTTATGATGGGGGTTTCAAAGCCAATTAGATAAATAGTTCATTCCCCAGGAGAACTCAGTATGACATCAAGGACAGGTAAGACCCCCAAGAAATCATTCCACCTCTTTGCCTAGTAATCAGTCAGGAAATAAATGCTTTCCCTATTTGATTCGAAGGGAAAGATTCTTTCTTGGTATATGGTGAAGGAAATATCTTCCATTTGCTTTGCTTTTGTTGTTCACCTTAGTTTTCAAAGGGACTATTGATATCTCTAGTGACGTCTTGAATTTCATGTGAATTGGATTTAGGGAAGGCAGACTTGCCCAAAGCCCTCAGTCTCCCTTCCTCTTTCAGAGTCATCAAAGTCCAGTGGTAAGACACTAGTTAAGATGAATGGTTTGGAATACAATAAGTCCTTGCATTTTCAAAGATTCAGCAACCTTCATGGCTTTTGGAGCAAATTGTCCAGCCAGTCTGTCATGGGAAACATTCACAGGCTTGAATAAAGAGTGTTCAGAGAGAACCAGCATCTCTGGTGTATGGACTTTTAATTCCATTCTGTAAAGGTACATTAATTGATAATGTCAATCAGTAGATATTTATCAACCAGCTAATATGGGCCAGCTATTATGCTAACCTTTAAGGATAAAAGGAAGAGAAAAGACAGTCTCTGGACTGAAGAAACTAAAAGGGAAATACTATATAAAAATAATCTACTTACAAACTGTGTACACAATAAGTCCTGATAGATGCCATTTACATTATTTATTGGATTATTGCATTTTCCTTCAATTTTAAGGTTTTTTTGCTTATTTTTCATTCAGCTTTAAATAAAGCTATCTTCAGAATTGTTTTTCTGAATCATGATTTCCACATAAATGTGGACAATAGAAAGATGAAAACAAGTCCTTTGCAAAGACTATGAGAAAAGATGATTAATGAATTAAAGTTCAGTTTATATATTGGTTTGCTTCTTTTATTATGAGAACTGGATTCTTTTTCTTTGCAGGTTCATGTGATGGGAATTAGAAACTATCTTTTTTTAGGACTAAATACACTATATTTTATTTCTTATTTTGAAATTTCTTTTTCTTTTCTTGTGACATGTATACAATAGAAATTTGTTTTTCATGTGAGTGTGAATACATAGTTTTTAAAAATAGTTAAGACAAAGGCAACATAAGAAAAAAATAGAAAAAGACAGAAAAATATTGTCATGTGCCCAGGAGAACATCAAGGAGGATTCAAAGTAAGTAACAATAAATTTCCATTTCAAGAATGCACATATAATAATAGAAGACATTGTATTCAGAACTGTCTGTCTTTTCTTTGCTTCTTTATAGATTTCTTTTTTTCTCTGCTGTGCACTTTTTACTTTATTCTTTCCCCCCTTTCTTCTTCCTCACTTCCTCCTCCAAATAAACAAAGAATAGATACATTTATGTATACATATATATGTATATGTATACATATATATATATATACTTACCCACACATATCCACAAACATACATTAAAAATATAAACACATATACCTACATCCATAAATATACATATACATACCCATAAAACAGTTTTAATGAGGTGACATATAATGTAGATTTCTCTATTGAATATTTTTTCTCTATTGAATATTTTTTTATTTTGACTTTGTTTGAGGTCCATGATTACTACCCCCATTTATTTTTTTTAATAAATTCTATTCCTGATTATTGTTATTGTATTTGTGTATATCTCTTCTTAACTCAGCTAACTCTTCTACTTTACTTGTACCTATTAGCTTGCCTTGCTATAACTTAACCTCACCACCCCATGGATTCCCCTTTTACCTTCTTTCCCCTACCTCTTCCCTCTCTCTTATTTCATCCCCATTTATCTACATACCTTAAACCATTCCTATTAATCTTAACACTCTTCTGTACCCCGTCTTATCCTATACCACCCCTTTCTGCCCTCTTTTTCTGTTTCCCATTAATCTATATACTTTATCTCACTCCCATTAATTTACATATTCATTAAGTAATCCTCCTTATTCAATTTCCTCCTCAGTTATATCTAATACTGGAGAATTCCAAGGACTTAGAGAAGGTTATAAGTGTCCTTGGTCAAGTTGCTCCTCTACTATGTCTAATAAGGCCTGAATTTTATCGCTACCTAAGGGTCACTGGTCTATTTGCATCAGTGTATCAGTTTTCCATTGGATAGGAAGAGGTGAAAGTGGTGGCAGGTCTTCAACAGCAGCCCTGCCTAAAAAACCAAAGTACTCATTTTCAGTCTTAATTGTTGTAAAATGTCTCTTCCCCACAGATTGATGGGGATTTTTTCAACTATAAAAGGAGCAAAACTCCTGTTTCACCTTCAAATATCCATCTCAAAGGGGTAGCACTAACTTTAGCTGCTATTGATTCTCCTATGCCAGACATGTAGGTGTCTACCTTTATCTTTGGCCAGTGACTGGGCCAATTGGTACCTCTAATGACTGTGCTATCTGCACCAGTGTCTACCAATACTTCTAATGGTATGCCATTTATATAGATAATGAGTATAGGTCGATCAGCTGTCACAGCTGCTGTCCAGTATATTCCTGGATTTTGCTGCTTGGAGTCAGAATCTGGACAACTATCACCAGATTGCTTATTAGGAGTCTGTATCAATAACCCTGATGCTACTACTCCACCTGGTTAATAAGTCACACATTGCCTCTCTGTATTAGTGACTAGGATATCATGTACACATTCCCCAGTTTCCCACATCAGTGTATAGATGGACACTGTTTTGTAAGTACACTCAGGAGGTGAAATGGTCAAGCCTACTGTGCCTGGAGGCAAGGGATCCATCTGCTGGAGAGGAACACATTTCACCTCTCCAGTGGGTATCTCAGTTGTCCCAGCTGCATACAACTCTATTCTCCACAGCTGTAATCCCTTTCTCTTATCAGATGGCTTCCTGGCTGATTGGTTATGTCTGGATATTGAACTTCTAAGCATTCTCTGGTTGTAGCATTGGCTGCCATCATGCCCCAAATGTTTTTTATCTGGTCCCACAAAATCAGCAAAGGATTTATTTGGCCCTTGTGCAATTTTTGTGAAGGCCTCACACTTGTCGTTTTTACCGGGGAGAAAAGCCCATGCTTTGATAGCAGCAGCACCAATTTGCTCATATGCTTCTAAGCGGTAATTAATCTGTACTGAAATGTCTGCATAACACTTGTTAGTTGGTCATAGGTGAGTGGAGGATTAACTCCACTAAGACTATTTTATTGGGCTTGTATCCTACAAAGCTCACTATATTCAGAAAGCCACAACAAGTTTTGTCCAGGTTCTAAGCACGTCCTTGCTATAGATTTCCAGTCACTAGGGGTTAAGACTTTATAAGCCAAATTCTATAATAATATCTTGACATAAGCTGATGTAGCCCCATAGAGAGCAAGCCTTTTTCAAGTCTTTGAGAATTTCTGTATTAAAAGGAATGTGTCTTTTACTTTCTTGACCTGAAGAGTTAAACTGTTGAATCCCGGGATACATATTGATTTTCAAATGTTTCTTTGCATATTGAATCAGAACTATTATCATTATAATATTCACAAAGTTGATCTCCTACTAGTTTCCAATTATCTAGCCCTATATCTTCTTCAAGTCTTTGAGAATTTCTGTATTAAAAGGAGTGTGTCTTTTACTTTCTTGATCTGAAGAGTTAAACTGTTGAATCACGGGATACATATTGATTTTCAAATTTGGACTTCTTCAGTGGCTTTAAGTAGTGCCTTTTGCAATCTAGTCATAGGAGGGGGTGATTGCTGGGGGGAAGGTGCTGATGATATCACTGCCCCTCCCACTACTCCTCCTCCCTCCATACTTGAAGGTGAAGTTGATTGGGGCTTGTCAAGAACTAGTTCCAGTTTAGTCGGGGGTTGAAGCTGCCTGGTGAGAGTGAGAATCAACACACTCTTCACCACCATCTTCACCACACCCTTCATCCTCACTTAACTCTACATGCCTTCTAGTGATATTGCTATTAATCTATTCATTGCCTTCTTTTTCCTCATACTTCCTCATCTGGCTGTTCTTAAATTTTTCTTTTTTCTTTTTTCTATAACTTGCAGGATTCTTTAAGGCCAATTGTATTATGTTGTATGTATAGAATGTTTGTTTGTATATTGAATCAGAACTATTATCATTATAATATTCACAAAGTTGATCTCCTACTAGTTTCCAATTATCTAGCCCTATATCTTCTTCACTGAAGAACCAAGGGGACGTACCTTCTAATGTATCCATGAATTCATCAATCTGCTCCCAAGTCATAATTAAATCCTGTCTCTTTATCAGTCTGAGTATGCTTCCTGTAGATCTCCTTAGGGGTGGCGTTGGGGGTGCGGATGGGGGTGGGGGAGAATGTTTTCCTAATATCTGCCCCATTTCAGCTAGAAAAAGTTACTAGTTTAGCCCTTAACAAAGTAAGTTCCCTGTTTGTCTATTAAAATAGTCACCCTATTTCCTGGTCCCTGAGGGCTTCTTCAGTGAAATTAGGGTCCTTGGGCCCACGTTGGGCACCAAATGTGGCAACCACTGGGTACCTTAGAATCAGGTGGAATCAGGCAAAAGTCTTTATTCTTGGTCTTTAGTGATAGAAATGAAGATAGTGGACTCGTAGGATCTCTGCGACCTCACCTTTTCCTCTCTCTCACAGAAGTGACCCTGGCTAGTCTCACTGCACCTCCTAGTCCCTCCCACAATTCTCTGTATACACCAAACTATTTGGGCCAGCACAGAATAGTGGGAAGAGCCATTTTCCAAGCATATTCTAATAGAATATTGTCCAATCAGTAATTAGCCTCAAGTGCTCGATTGTCTGACTCCAGTGCATTGTCTCAAGAGTTTCAGCCCTTTACACAGAAGTATTAGAAAGTGTAAGGGATCTTAATGAGTCTCAGCTATGTTTTTATGTAACTTTTTGCTGGGAACATGAGAACGTGCTTGCAGTTATCTGATTAGATTCCAGGAAATATAAGAAAGGAAGACCACTCTCCTCTTGTATTGATGATGAAATTTTCCTTATTCCTCATCTGTGTTTCCCTTGGAAATCTGGCCAATTCCCTGAGTAAACCACAGTCATCCTAAAGGAATGAACACACACACACACACACACACACACACACACACACACACATATATATATATATATATATATATATATATATAATATGTAAATACACACACACACACACAGACATACACACATACCATGAAGAGTATAGAACTCTCCAAAATGTATAAAAAAATAAGTGGGGAGAGGATAGGATAAGGTGGGGTAAAGAAGGGTTTGCTGATTTACTGCAAAGAGAGGTGTATAAATTAAAAGGAAAGGATAAAGAGGGAGGAAAAGAGTGACAAAGGATAAGCAGAGATATAGGAGGGCATTGAGATTAACAGGAATAAGATAAGTCATGTAAAATAATGGGAATGGGATAAAGAGGGAGGGAAAATGTGTGTGTGGGGAGTGGATAAGAAAGGGATTTATGGGGGGAATTAAAAATAGTGAAGCAAATTAAGGAGTAGAATTAAAGTAGAAGAGTTAGCAGGGATAGGAAAAAGACAAACACAAACACTATAACAAGGATCAGAAGTGGAATTTATTAGAAAAAATAGGGTTAGTAATCACTGCCTTCAGATAAAATCAAACATATCAAGATAGAAATTAATGTTATATGTCAGCCATATTAATATTTTAGATGCATGTCTATATATGTATAAATATATAGGCATATATTTGTATATATATGCATGTAGATATCTGTATATGTATATATAGATATATGCATGTTTGTGAATATACATGTAATCAAATAATGCAATGAAAAACTACTTGAAAACTTTGAGGCTTTTTATAAATAATGATGATGATGATGATGATGATGATGATGGTTTTCAGCATCCTAGATACTCTTCTCTGGATTCTGTCCAACTAGTTAAATTCCTTTGCAAACAATGATAGTGAGATGGAAAAGAATAACCTAGATGAAGTCTGATGATACCATGGGATTCTGACTTTTTTTTATTGCAGAGAGCAAAAGCAAGGAAGCAAAAGAAAAGATGGATAGTCAAGTCATGAATATAATGTCTTTTATTATTGCATGTACTTTCTTGAAATGGAAATTTTTTGTTACACAAATTACATAAATTAAATTTAACTACATAATTTAAATTTGTTGTTTTGTTTTGTTTCTTCCTTTCTTTTTTTCTTCTGTTTTGTTTTTTTTATTTTTTAAAAAAAACTAAATATAGTTTCAAATAAATAAATATTTTAAAAAGCTCAGACAAGCAAGCCAATGGCATCCCAGTATGACTAGAGAATAGCCAACAATATGTGTTTCCTATAATCTTCTATTTTGGGAGAAATTAGCAGAAAGCCCCCAAAGCACCAGGCTAGTCAGAAACTCACTTTTTAGGCCTAGAAAACTTACTAAGAGCAATAGCATTAGGATTGGGCCTAACATAATAATGATATTTTGAGTTTGATTTGGAATAAAGTAACATTTATTTACAGTTTAGTAATAAAATGAAGTTTACTTTTCCTAACACAGCAACAACAAGCAACAAGGATTAATAAAACATGAGTTCTATAGATAAAATTTCTTCATCATCATATAGGAATGCATCTCCTCAGCAGGGGGAGGTATTATGATCAATGTTAATCTTCAGAATCCACTCAGCCAGAGTGTCAATGTAAGTGGGATGTTTTATGTCCTGAGGTAACCAGGAAACTATATCAAAGGAAAAGAAACAGTATACAATAAGATCTTGGGCATAATGTTGGTACATTTTAGGGGAAAATAAATTTCTTTTTGGAAGAAAGTGGAGAACATTGGTCACATCAGTGTCAGTGAACAGTGAAGCATTGGGTTGTACAGATCAGGATAGCCAAAGGACTTACATCTCCATAGTGATCTGTGTTGTGTCACCATGGAGAGTCCAGAAAATCTAGCATTCTGAGCAAAAAAAAATTCAAGGAACCCTAAACCAAAAAAGGTACAAAAGTGACAATTCAAGACTACCAATACTTAACCAAAAACACAACAGGACGCAGAGACTAGTTATGCTACAAAGAATAAGTTCCATACCTAAGACTAGAAATATACCACAAGCAATTGTTGTTTACCTAGAATCACCCAAACTAACTCCATATTGGTAAGCACAACATGAACGGGATAAAACAAAATTTAAAAAAAAAAATTATTTTGCATAAAAACTATATGAATACCTTGAGGAAATAAACAATAAATTGGGGAAAAAAGACTTAGAACATATGAAGAAAAAATGGGGAAGCAAAATATATAAATAATTTAGAGTTAAAAATTATGAACCTTAGACTATATAACAGCATCTCTCCAAATTAGAATGGACCAAATAGAAATCAGTGACACCTGAGGCAAGGAATGATAGAACAAAATAAAAAGTTGGAAAAAATAGGACAAAAATAAAATTTCTGATGATTTGAAAAGAATTGAACTAAATGACCTAAGAGAGATAATTTAGAAACTACTAAAAACTCTGAAAGTCATGATTAAAAATAGATATTATTTGAGAGATCATAAATGAAAATGGTCCACATATCTTAGAATCAAAAAGCAAATGTAAAGAACTCCAGAAAGGAGATCCCAAAGCAGATATTACATAAATGTCAAAACCAAAATACAGAACATCTATATCAAAGAAAAATTCTGCAAAAAAAATTGAAATGAGGAAATAGATCTTGGAATGTAATATTTTAGACGGTAAACCATATAAGCTTACAATGAGCAATTATTTTCCATTTATAATTGAATATAATTTTACAGGGGAAATAGACTTTTTTGTGGAATAGTGCAATAGAACTATATGGGATACTTTGAAGAATTTATAGTAAAGAAGATCAGAATCTATCAAGAAATTTGAAATTTAAGTATAAGAATCACAAGTCCTTAGAAAGGCACATTTATTTGAGCAACTGGAAAATGTTACATAATGTTGCAAAATATTAAAAAATATTTTAACAAAGAGAAAAGTAAGAGGAATCCTTTTATAATTTTAAGACCTTTAAAAGGCACAAAAAAGTTAAGTATGAAAAAAAAAATCACCTGGCTCTGCTTTTTTCTGTGCTGAAGCTTTGAAGAAAGCAAAAAGAAGAGATGGCAAAATGAATAAACTAACAGAAAAGAAGGAAATACTTTTAAATTTCTCATATATGGGATACACAATAAAATGTAAACAAGGAGGGGCAGCTAGAATCAGATAGAACACAGGATCTAGTGCAGGAATAAGTCTGATTTAAATAGATCAAACTCAACATGTAAACAAATACAAATATATAAGGGAGGAATTAAAAAGAAAATTATAAAGGAGAGAGAATAGTTACAAGGAAAACAATATTTCTGATCCCTTCATGATCAATAAGATAGAGAGCAAAACAAGCAGATTTAGAACCAGCAGAAAGAGGAGAAATAGAAGATGAAGAAAAAAGAAGTAGAAAATGATGGAAGAAGAAAAGTGAAAAGAAGAAGAAAAACAAGAACAGGAGGAGGAGAAGAAGGGGAGAAGGAAGAAGAGGAGGAGGAGGAGGAAGAACAAGAAGGAGAAGATGGAGGAGGAGGAGGAGGAGGAAGAAAGGAAGGAAGAGAGAAAGGAGGAGATGGCATAATTTTTATGACACTAATGTTATATGACATTATGAATTATTTTTGTGTCATTAAAATGATGAGGCAATTACAGAGAATTCCTGTTATTATGAACCAATGCACAGTGAAGAGAATCAGGAAAACCACTTCTACATGGAAAACATCACTGTAAAAAAAATTATAAAAATAAAGTGTGAAGGACAAAATATATGACAATGCCATATATCCAGGAAACCTATAAATAATTATTTTGATGGATTCAAAGTACAAAAGGATATATATGTGTGTGTACATGTATATGTATACACCCATATTAGGTTCTTGCTAAGTGCAAGGTCAGGCAGTAGCAGAGAGAAGAAACAGAGACATTAAGAAACTCCTCCAAAAACAAAAGAAAGGGGGAGCCACAGGTAACCCTAGAGAACTCTTAAATTTAGTTTTCTATACCATTAATTTTCTAATTTTTGACAAAGATGCACTGGCTCCAGCAGACAGGTTTTATAACCCACCAGAAGGGCAGTGTCCAGTGTGAGCAGTTCCACTGTCCTTAGATAATTGCCAGGTGATGTGGAGAGACCCAGAAAGTGGTGAATGGAAGGGACTAGATAAATTAACTGCCTGGGGGAGAGGGTTTGCTTGTATTTCTTCAGCAGGAGAAGGAATCACATGGGTGTCAACAAGCCTTATTCACCTTGTCCATCAGAGAGAGACAGAAAAAGAGAAAGACCTCAAAACAAAGGAGAAAATCTAAGAAACATCTGACACTGAAAGAGCATGGCTAATAAGAAGACTATAAAAGAACTTTAAAACCAGCAGGAATCATTGGATTTCCTAACACAAGATGAGACTAATGGACAATGGACTTATGGACATTTATAAATTCTCAATTTATGATTATTTGATCATGTTATTTGTTACATACTTCTAGCATGTATTATGTTACTATGTTACTATGTGTTTATGTAATCTATGTAATTATGTGTAATACCTCCCATATTGATGGACTTCTGTTTCAAGGTCATGACCACCTTATGTTCTAAATCAAAAGAAAGGGGGAGATGTTAGGTTCTTACTAAGTTATATTGAGATAATGAGATATTAGGTTCTTACTAAGTGCTAAGTCAGTACTTAACAATTCTCTAGTTCCGGCCTTTAGGGGAGTTTTACCCCTGTGAACTCTTGGGGAGAAGCTTACATGGTTAGGAGGAGCAAGTTCATTGGTAGAAGTAATCTTATCACAAGCCCTTGTGTTATCCCACGCCCATTCCCTGGGAGGATAAAAGAGGACGGCACTGGAGAGATAGAGAGTCTTGTCTGGGCCAGACCTGGGGCGGCTCTCTGGAGGAAGAAGGAGTCTCTATTGGAGGTCAGAGTTGTCGGCAGTTGAGACAGCAGATCTTCTCCCAGAGAGCAATAGGCAGTCTCTGGAGACAACAGCACATTACACACACATTTTTTAATATGGCTAATAGGTGGATTTATTTTTCTACACTGTGTTTATTAATAACAAACTTCTCCTCTTTTTCTTGATTTTTATGGAGAAAGAACATTTGTAGGAATATTAAGTTTACAATGATGATGTTAAAAAAAAAAGCCATTGAAACATTTTAAAAGTCCCTAAAACAGAAGATCAGTCTGATGGAAGTACAGAGAAACATGACAAATATTAAAGTAATGTAAATAACTGTTACATATTTTCTTAACAGTAAGCAATATGAAGTGAAAATTTGTAATTTAATATGTGAATCTCCTTTGTGGTCTGTTATATACATGGAAATGTTCATGTTTTATATCTATGAACAGAATCTTAGAAAATATTTTTAAATAACCAGAAGAAAAGCCTGCTTACAAATACAAATTAAAAAAACAAACAACATCAGACCAGAATGAGGAAGATGATACATTCCTAGTGCAAAGATAAAAGCTCTTCTACTCCTTCCAGAAGTTTGCTATATCTTAAGAATATGAAAATCATTGCCTCTAGTCTTTATTGTTAAGATTTCTCAACAGTAAACTAATTGTTAAAATTAAACTATATAGTGTGGGACTAAGTAATAGCTGTATCTGTTTCCTGTTAACATCATTGTTTTTCTAGGACCATTTAATTCTTAAAGTACAGGACATGGCTTTGAAGCTCTCCAAGGGAAAAAATCCATTCAAATGTCTTTTCATTTCAATAGCTTTATTCGATCTTGCAAAGGAAGAGAGGGATCAAGCATATCATCCATCTGTCAATGTGTTCTGCTGTTACAATGCTTGATCCTTACTTGCATCTGCTCAAGAATATTCTTTGCACAAGCAAAGTGTCAATCTATTTATTCACTTACTTGTTCAATCCAACCCATGCCATTATCATTTATGACACAATTTATTTTTTTTCTTTTTTTAATGTATATTATTGTCTGTTTAATTCTGTATGCTTGTTGGCAAATTTCAAGATAATAAAATGAAATATTTGAAAAGTTGTGAGTCAAACTGCAATATTAATTGTGGCCCTTAATGATTGATGATGGTTTTGAAATTAAAAATCTTTGGCTTGATATTTAATTCATTTAAAATTTACTTCCTTAGATATGAAAAGTTCTTTGAATTTGTCAAGAATAAAAGAATGGTATTAAAACATTCATTTTCATAATAATACATTGCTGTACTTTTTAAAAAGGAGACAGAGACATAGAGAGTTAGAGAAGAAAGAGACAGTATTTATAAACAAACAGTATAAAAGAAAATTTCTAGACTTTTAAAAGTAGTTTTTTACATTGAACAAAGGAAGAAAATGTAAAGGATAATTTATTTTAGATATTGGTAAGAATGAGTTTCAATGTTTTTTTCTACAGAATATTTAAGAATTTTTACATAGATTTTGATATCAAAGGAAAAGATGATAAAGCATTATTTAGTAAATAAATTATAATCATTCTATTCATTAAAGGTGATAAGTACTAATCTAATTCTGTGTCTTGTTGTTTTTCCCTATCATTCACCCAAAACAATACTATATTGAACACATGTATGAACCATTGATAATTTAGGGCAGGTTGATGGTATAGTGTAGTTCCTGCTAGGTCAGGAATCAAGAAGATCAGAGTTCCCATGTAGTCTCAAATACTTACTAAGTGTGTTATTCTAAGCAAGTCACTTAACTTCTGTTTGCCTCATTTTAGCTATCTATAAAATGGAGGAATGACACCCTATCTCATAGGCTTTTAGGATGAAATGAGTACCGAGCACAAAGAAATATAATTCCTTCCTTTTCCCTTCCTCTATTTCCCTCCTCTGTTCCCTCCCACTTCTTGTTTTCTCCTCTCATAATTAATGAATGTTTAATAATTCAAAAATAAGAAAAACAAAGATTTAGGCAACTGAAATTATATTTATATTAATTACTCTTAATTTAGTCATGCTCATATAATAATACAATTGTTGTTCTGTCTTTTTCACTCATGTCTGATTCTGTGACTCCATTTGGAGTTTTCTTGGCAAAAAATACTGAAGTGGTTTGCCATTTCATTTTCTAGCACATTTGTAGATGAGAAAACTAAAGCAATCAGGTTTAAGTGATTTACCCAGGGCCATTCATCTAGTAAGTGTTTAAGGCCAGATGTGAACTTGGGAAAATGAGTTGTCTTGTCTCCAGGTCAAGTGCTTTCTCCCTTATGCTACTCAGTTGCCCAATAAACACACTACTATTCTCTAATCAATTTGGATATTTAATGCCACATAAATAAAATATCAATAAGTATATAAAATAGCAACAACAACAAAAATTCAGCTGGAAGGATAGAAATCTCAACAGAAAACAATGAAAAAATAAAAATGAGAGATGTCATAGTCATCTTGAAATAAAATAGGAATCATTAAAAACAATTCAGCATTCATAAAGTTAAAAAGAACAGCGGAACAGATCAGATAAACAAAGTTTAGAAACATTCTTATACATTGTTTGATAAATATAATGGCACTAGCTACTGAGGTAAGGACTTCATAAAAAAATCTGCTAGAAAAAAATGGTAAAGCATCTGGCAGAAATTAAGTTTACACCACTGCAAGTACACAAAAACACATATATACCACACACATATATACAGAATATAAATTACACATATATGTATATATTTAATCTCTCTCTATATAAAATATGTGTGTGTGCCATAGGAAATTTTAAAATGTATTTATATGATTCATGGGACATAATGTAATATAATTAAAGACCATGTTAATGAGTAGATGCCCATCAACTGGGGATTGCCTGAATAAGTTGCTGGCATATGTATGTAATGGAATATTATTGTTCTATAAGAAACAATCAGCAGGATGATTCAGGTGATCATTGTACACAGTCACAACAAGATTATATGATGATCAACATAATAGATTTAGTTCTTTTCAACAATGAGATGATTCAGGCCACTTCCAATATACTTGTTATAGAAAGAGCCATCTGCATCCAGAGAGAGGATTATGAGGAGTCATGTGTGGATCACAACATAGTATTTTTGCCTTTTTTATGTTGTTTGCGTGCTTTTATTTTTTCCTCTTTTTTTCCCCTTTTTGATCTGATTTTTCTTGTGTAGCATGATAAATGTGGAAATATTTTTAGAAGAATTGCACATGTTTACCTATATATTTCATTATTTGTTGTCTAGGAGAGAGAAGTGGGGAGAAGGGAGGGAGAAAAATTTAGAACACAAGATTTTTTTTTTAATTGTAGCTTTTTATTGACAGAACATATGCATGGATAATTTTTCAACATTGTCTCTTATACTCACTTCTGTTCCAACTTTTCCCTTCCTTCCCTCCATACCCTTCCCTGGATGGCAGGCAGTCTCATATATGCTAAACATGTTAAAGTATTCAACCATTCCCCAATTGATGGGTATCCATTCAATTTCCATTTTCTAGCCACTACAAAAAAAGGCTGCCACAAACATTCTTGCATATATTGGTCCCTTTCCCTTCTTTAAGATCTCTTTGGGATATAAGCCCAGTAGTAACACTGCTGGATCAAAGGGTATGCACAGTTTGATAACTTTTTGAGCATATGGAACACAAGATTTTGTAAAAGTGAATGTTGAAAACTATTTTTGCATACATTTTGAAAATAAAAAGCTATTACTAAAATTAAAAAAAAATAAAACTACAAATGATAAGTACACACATAAAAAATATCATGTTAAATCTACCAATTACATCATGAATAAAATGATTCTTAGAAAGAGTAAGCAATTTAGGATTATATAGCAATTAAGTGTGTAAGATGGTATTATGGTCAGATTTTCTGGGCTCCAAAATCCAAAACTATAACAAATTCCATTGATCATATAAACAAAATATTATTGGCCAAAGGAAGGATATATTTTTCACAATTATGGTAAAGAAGAAAATTAATAAACAAATAAGAGATAAAGTAATTTTTGTAAATTAGATCTTATTCTGGCTGATTCTCTACTTTAGAGTCAGAAGTTATAAAAATTGATATAGCCATTGACCATCTAACAATTTTCAAATGAGTTTTACTTATCCTTTAGCTGCAGAAAATCTACTGAGGAAGGACACTCATTGATTCAATTGAATATAGTTCCCATCCCTCTGCAACACATGTTGAATGCATCAATCACTCTTGAAGGAAAGCATTTCCTGGCTTCTTATATGCTGACCTAATGTTTAGGCCCAAAGGAAGCTATATTAATAGTCCAAGCCTTAGTCTTATAATTAATTAAACCTTTTCTCTAAATTTCAATAAACATATATTTAATTCAGATGTAAATATTCTATATTTATATATAAAAGCATTATAATTTATATGCTGCATGTTTATGTTTATGAAATAAAACAAGCATTTGCATAACAAAAACAATAAAAAGATCATTGAACATGAAACTACAAATCCATTTTGCACAACTTGCTGTGTCTTTCAAATATATAATAGTTATTATATAAATATTTTCCCTCCTCCCATCATAGAGATGGCTATCATTAGACACAAATGGGTTTGTATTCATTAATGTATATATGTGTATACGTGTATATGCAGACATACATAGATGTGTATATATACATGTATACATGTGTATGAAAAAATGTTTTTATATCCCTCTGCTTATCAGTTCATTTTCTGGATACAGATAGCATCTTTTTCATATATTCTTTATATTAATTTGGGTATTCCCACATCAATGATCAGATTTTAAACAGTATAATTAAAATGTCGATAAAGAAATAAAAGATATCAATTGCTTACTTATCAAGTTGGAATTAATAAATAAATAAAAAATGTTTATGACTGAAGCAGGGATATTCATTTTTTTCAGATTCAGATCCAGATCCAGATCCATATTGTTCTAGTTTATAAATAAGCTCTGTATAAATTTTAAAAGACAGAAATCATACATGCTTTATTTTTGGAAAGTGTTCAATAAAATAAAATTCAATAGAAGTAGAAGATAATAACATTAAATAATATATTAAATTTAATTTATAAATTAATGAAATATATAAGCATCTATGAGATGAAGTAAAAGAAACTAACATAAGGAAATGCATACACACAATCAAATTGCAGAATAAATAGAAAATAATTAAAAGAAGGGAGACGTTGTAATTAAGAAGTTTGAAAAAGACTTCCTGTTGAGGAAAGGATTTTAATTGGTATATAAAGAAAACAGAAAAGCCAAGAAAGCTGAAAAGAGGAGGGAGAAAATTTTAGGCATTCAAGACAATCAGAAAACTGCCTATTATAGAAAGGTGAAGGGTTTTGTTTATAGAATAGCAAAAAGGCATGAGGAAATGATGGGGTACAAAATAAAATAAAAGAAAACTGGGAGAGTATGGGTGAAGAAAAGCATTATGAAGGGTTTTGAATATCAAAAAGAAGAAGTTGCATTTGATTTTGGACTTGACCAGGTAGCTACCAGAGTTTATTTAGTAGGAAGATTGACAGGGTCAGACCTAGGACTTACAGTACATAAATACTGTATGTGTTCTAAATAATAATTTTGTTTTCTGAGGTACCAACTCACACCTATCAGATTATAAAAGGTGACAGGAAAAAAATAATGAAAACTGTTGAAGGAGATGTGAGAAAATTGGAACACTAGTGAATTATTGATGGACTTGTGAAACGATCCAGGTATTCTAAAAAGTAACTTGAAATGTCCCAAAGGTATAAAACTCTACATATCTCTCGATCCAAGAGTGTCATTACTGGGTATGTATTCCAAAGAGATTATAAAAGAGGGAAAAGGACTCACATGTGCAAAAGTGTTTGTAGCAGCCCTTTTTGTGGTATCAAGGAATTGGAAAATGAGTAGATGTACATCAACATGGCTGAATAAATTATGGCATATGGATATAATGGAATATATTCTATATGAAATGATAAGAAGGCTGATTTCAGAAAAGCATGGAAAGACTTACATGAACTGATTATTACTGAAAGGAGCAGAACCAGAAGAACATTGTACATAGTAACAGCAAGATTGTGTGATGATCAATTATGATAGAATCAGCTCTTCTAAGCAATACAGTGATCCACTACAATTACAATAGACAGTATGGAAAATGCCACCTGCATCCAGAGAGAAAGAGAAAGAGAATTATGGAGACCGAGTAAGGATTCAAACACACTATTTTAACCTTTGTTTTCCTTTCTTTTTCTCTTTCGTGGTTTTTTTTTTTTTTTTTTTTTTTTTTTTTACCTTTTGTTCTGATTTTTCTTTCACAATATGACCAATATGGAAATATGTTTAAAATAAATGTACATGTATAACCTATGTCAGATTGCAGGAAGGAAGGAAGGAAGGAAGGAAGGAGGGAAGGAAGGAAGTTTGTCAAATTTTTGTTCTTTCTATTAAAATTATTTCATTTTCTTACAACTTATAATTTTATTTTTGCACAAAAGTACTGTGATTTTATTTATCTACAAACTATTTTTGTCTTCTAAAATGAAAACTGAAACCAAATTACCACTTTTATCTTTAAATTTTCATTTCCTTTTCTGACTGAACAAAGTTCCAGTAATGAGGCCCCATGCAACATATAGGTTACAATTTCATTCAAGTGAGGAAACCTTTTAATAGCACAATTAGTGGTTACACTCTACAGCCCTTTGTATGACAATGTCTATAAATTCAGAGAACTGTATTTGTCAATATAGTCAATATAGATAGTTAATTACTTTAAATGGCCAGTCCAGACAAAATAAAGCTTTACTCTCCACTTAACTTTGCCACACTAGACAAAGGAAGACCATGAATGATCTAACTAGCAAAGTCATTTTTATTGTCAAAGGTATAAGAAATATTCTATGAGACCTAAAAACCTTTATTTCCAGGTATGGGAATAGTGGGAAATGAATATAATTATCAGGCTAATATTAGAGAAAAGCAAGAAATCACTTTTTTTTTTCTTTTTTTTTTGAACTTGTGGTTTTATTTTATCTCTAAGCGAGGAGAAAATATGCTGGTTAAGTTACCTGACTTTTATGTTCCTGTTATTTATCTATATGAATTTCAAAAGGACAAAATTATAGGAAGACACCATAATTGAAAAACATCTTACAACTTTCATTTTTCTTTAGTTCTTGATTCATAAATTTAGTCTCTCATTCTTATCTACATGCCAATTTGTTAGCATTTTGCTATATATGAAAATATCTAATAATATTTCTATATAAATAAACTGATGAAACTGAAGCAGAGTTGAAAGCACATTTGTTAGAGAAAAAAATTTCAATATGTTTTAACAAATATCTTCTCTTACTATGCAAATATACAAATAAACAGAGGATTGGCATCCAAGTAAAGTATGGATTATTTTTAAAATATTCACTCTTCATTTATAACAGGAATATGGTTCATAACCATTTACTCTAAATATATGGGTTAGTCAGTCAGCAGTGATCATATCTGTCCTTTTTATTAGCTGAGAGATATAAGACTAGTCCTCATGTTATGGCTAGGCATGAGAGTGGAGAACAATTAGCAACATTAATAAAAGCCAAGATTTAGTGTTCATAATATAGTGCTATTTTAAACCTACATTGTATTGATATACATAAATTAGCAATAGAAGACAATATTTTTGCAATTTCCTATTTCTATTTTTTTTTCTTTGGAACTTACTGAAGAAATCATCCTTATTCTCACCATATCATTCCTCAAAACATTAATCAGCGAAAAGGATAGAGTGAGACTATGTCTCTCATAATATCTGACTCCTTATGAAACAGGTCCTCTAAGACTCCTAATAAGTTTTTTTCTAAATAATAGAAATAATCTACAAAAGACACAGAGTCATCATAGACTACTATGTCAAACTCTTATTAAATTATTCACAGGCACATGAGAAATTCTAAGTTTTCTTATTAAGGTTTCACTCTGTCTTAGAAACTTCTCTTGCTCTGATATGGTATATAAATTCACATCCATCCAAGAGAGAGAGAGAGAGAGAGAGAGAGAGAGAGAGAGAGAGAGAGAGAGAGAGAGAGAGAGAGAGAGAGAGAATAGACAGCCTGAGATTCATAGTCACTGAGGAAACATTATCTTCCACAATTAGGATTTCATTTAAATTTCTTTCTCAACTCATTATTTTTACTATTATATCATTGATTGATTTCAAATACACTGGTAATGATTAGATAATTTACAATTCTTAAGGGCAATATATGCAGAAATACTAGGGTACCTTTTAATAGGATGGCCCTATCTTGTATTTTCCTATTCCCTTGGTTGAACTGTATAGCTTTTTATATCTCTATCAGTACCAAATTTTCAAAGATTCTTGTGAATTATTAAACCTTATTATTAACATTAATTTCTTAGAAAAGTATACCTACATATATTGCACAAATTGAGTTAAGTTTCAGAGCCATAATTCACTCTAATGGAGACAAAGCAAGATAAATCCGTATTGAACAGCATGTGAAATAATTTGTTAATAGAAATAGATGAAAGATCTTATTGAAAAATATCCCCTATAACACTTTCAGATTCACTTTTGGACTGCAATAAGCTTATGATGATAGGTACATATGTCATGAATATATCAGTATCTTCTATTCATTTAAATATAAATTGAAACTGTAATATATCACATAATTTCTATACTTTTAAATTTTTTATTGTGAAGTCCCCATTTGTAAAATTTATCTTTACTAGAAAAAAAAAGATGCATAAGAAGAGGAGACCAAGTGATTTAAATAATGTCTAATATAAGGAATAAGATTCCCCAGATTCCATGGAATTCAAAACATTATCCATCATTGCATCTGCATATAAATCCTATTTTCTGGTCAGACTATTCTGTGAGGACCAAGTTAGCACCCTGGATGCCCCAGAATCAGCTGGAGTCAGGATAAGCAAAAGTCCTTCCTTGGCCTTTATTCTTGGTCTTTAGGGGTAGAAGTGAAAGGAATGGACACAGGATCTTCCCAGCCTTCTTTCTTCTCCTCTACCACCAAAAGTAACTCTGGCTTGTCTTACTCCATCCCTTAGTCTCTCCTACAATTCTCTGTATACACCAAAGGATTGAGCCAACACAGAATAGTGGGAAGAGCCATTTTCCAAGCATATTCTAATATTGTCCAATAAGTAATATTGTCCAATAAGTAATTAGCCTTAAGTGTTCGGTTGTCCAACCCCAGTGCATCAACTCAGAGTTTAGCCCTTTACACTATTCCATTCAATATTCACCACTAAATTTTAGAGGTATTTTGTTTGTGTGTGTGTGTGTGTGTGTGTGTGTGTGTGTGTGTGTGTGCTGGATTCAGTCAGAAGAACTGAATTCTAGTTCTATCTCAGAGTCTTATTAGCTGTCTGACCATGAGCAAGTAATTTAACTTATTAGTTTCAATTTCATCTGAAAAAAAAAAAAAGGAACACTTTTATTACTTTTTATTCTCAAGGTTGTTAAAACAAAGAAAGTACGTTGAAAAACTTAAAATACTATACAAATACAAGTTATTATCTTCATTCTAGATACAATACTGGTTTCATACCTTTTCTTCTTGTCATTGCAGTTGTCAAGAATATTCTTTTTACCCCTTCTTTTCCTGAAGTCAATCACTTTCCAAGACCAGTGAAACTTCTGTGAACTTTCCCTTAACTAGTCCACACTGTTTCCAGGAATTGGCAAGCTTTTTTATTTCTATTCAAAATAGAAATATTAATATTCAAAGGCTATAGTTAAGAAAACATAGTGGACATGTAAGGAAGTAGACTTCTATGTACGTATTTTCATATACTACCTTTTATATTCTGCCTTGAACAGAAAATTCTAATTTTATGATTGGTTTATATTTACATATGTCAGGTTTTAAATCTCAAAATACTTTTTTTTCTTCCCCCTTGTGAATAATGGTCCAGATGATATTTAGATTCTAAAGCTAGCCCAGAAAAGTCTATTTAATACACAATGTTCTTGGCATAAGGTAATGCCATATTAGTAATATTTCTATGAATAAAAGTATTGACTTACACTTTATATTAAAAATATAATATCACTTTATGTGAATCAAGAACTGATCCTTCTTTTAATTTGTGCAATTATAGGGCATTAGAAGAAGAAACTGCTTCTATATTTATTCTAATATTCTTTAGGGCCTCTATTTAAAGAAGGAACTCAGCATAATTTAGTTTTTTAGTTTTTTTTTTTTTTCCTTCCCAAATGCCATTTGATACATTGATTTAGAATTTTTTTGGGCACTTTTCCAGTGATATCTTTCCTAGGACAAGAAGACATGTTGGAAAGTCCCAAAGAAATAAATGTGAAATATTAATATTTAATGGCTATAGTTAAGAAAATATAGTGGACATGTAAGGAAGCAGAATTGCATGTTTCCAGGCTTTGAAGCAATCTGCCTTTAGGATGATTAGGATGTAGGATATTAATCATTCTACAAAGAGCAACATCCAAATGACCTCACCTTCTATAAGGATCTCTTTTAAACTTTAACTTAATGCTATATATCTTCATGATGATTGTGAGTGGATATGCGATATTTGTGCGAAATACAATATTTAATACCAGTTTAATTTTTAAAAGTAGAAGATCAATTTCACAAAGTGATAAACTGTTCCAATTTATATAAATCTTGTATGAATTTGGAATATTCACGGGAGATATTTTGTTGTGAAATAAAGGGCATTATCTGATTAATAGGTTAGATTGTTAAAAATATCAGAAAACTGAATGATTGGGAAAAATTTTCTTAGTAAGGAATGTTTTAATGGCCCCAGTATTTATGTGAATAATAAAAGAAGCAATAATAACCTTATATATCAAGAAGTGTGTTGGAGTCCAAAATATTTTTATTTT